>NC_092095.1:68861589-68899089 GCF_045679555.1 Salvelinus alpinus
TATTATTATTATTATTAACAAGTTGCATTGTGAAAAGTAATATAAACATAGTAATGTAAACATAGTAATATAAATATAGTAATATAAACATAGTGATATAAACATAGTAATATAAACATAGTAATGTAAACATAGTAATATAAATATAGTAATATAAATATAGTAATATAAACATAGTAATATAAACATAGTAATATAAACATAGTAATATAAACATAGTAATATAAATATAGTAATATAAACATAGTAATATAAACATAGTAATGTAAACATAGTAATATGAACATAGTAATATAAACATAGTAATATAAATATAGTAATATAAACATAGTAATATAAATATAGTAATATAAATATAGTAATATAAATATAGTAATATAAATATAGTAATATAAATATAGTAATGTAAATATAGTAATGTAAACATAGTAATATAAACATAGTAATATAAACATAGTAATATAAATATAGTAATGTAAACATAGTAATATAAATATAGTAATATAAATATAGTAATATAAACATAGTAATATAAACATAGTAATATAAACATAGTAATATAAATATAGTAATATAAACATAGTAATATAAACATAGTAATGTAAACATAGTAATGTAAACATAGTAATATAAACATAGTAATATAAACATAGTAATATAAATATAGTAATATAAACATAGTAATATAAACATAGTAATATAAACATAGTAATATAAATATAGTAATATAAACATAGTAATATAAACATAGTAATATAAACATAGTAATGTAAACATAGTAATATGAACATAGTAATATAAACATAGTAATATAAATATAGTAATATAAATATAGTAATGTAAACATAGTAATATAAATATAGTGATATAAATATAGTAATATAAACATAGTAATGTAAACATAGTAATATAAACATAGTAATATAAACATAGTAATATAAACATAGTAATATAAACATAGTAATATAAACATAGTAATATGAACATAGTAATATAAACATAGTAATATAAACATAGTAATATAAACATAGTAATATAAACATAGTAATATAAACATAGTAATATAAACATAGTAATATAAACATAGTAATATAAACATAGTAATATAAACATAGTAATATAAACATAGTAATATAAATATAGTAATATAAACATAGTAATATAAACATAGTAATATAAATATAGTAATATAAACATAGTAATATGAACATAGTAATATAAACATAGTAATATAAACATAGTAATATAAATATAGTAATGTAAACATGTCTTATAATACCATTAATACTCCCTACTGTTATTGGACCACAGGTTGGACACCACTGGTATACATGTGGATGGATGTCTGTCTGTCTAGTTGTGTGTCTGTCTAGATGTGTGTTTGTCTAGTTGTGTGTCTGTCTAGATGTGTGTCTGTCTAGATGTGTGTCTGTCTAGATGTGTGTTTGTCTAGTTGTGTGTCTGTCTAGATGTCTGTCTAGATGTGTGTCTGTCTAGATGTGTGTTTGTCTAGTTGTGTGTCTGTCTAGATGTCTGTCTAGATGTGTGTCTGTCTAGATGTGTGTTTGTCTAGTTGTGTGTCTGTCTAGATGTCTGTCTAGTTGTGTGTCTGTCTAGATGTGTGTCTGTCTAGATGTGTGTCTGTCTAGATGTGTGTCTGTCTAGATGTGTGTCTGTCTAGATGTGTGTCTGTCTAGATGTGTGTCTGTCTAGATGTGTGTCTGTCTAGATGTGTGTCTGTCTAGTTGTGTGTCTGTCTAGATGTCTGTCTGTCTAGATGTGTGTCTGTCTAGTTGTGTGTCTGTCTAGATGTCTGTCTAGATGTGTGTCTGTCTAGATGTGTGTCTGTCTAGATGTGTGTCTGTCTAGATGTGTGTCTGTCTAGATGTCTGTCTAGATGTGTGTCTGTCTAGATGTGTGTCTGTCTAGATGTCTGTCTAGATGTGTGTCTGTCTAGATGTGTGTCTGTCTAGATGTGTGTCTGTCTAGATGTCTGTCTGTCTAGATGTCTGTCTAGATGTCTGTCTGTCTAGATGTCTGTCTAGATGTGTGTCTGTCTGGATGTGTGCCTGTCTAGATGTGTGTCTGTCTAGTTGTGTGTCTGTCTAGATGTGTGTCTGTCTAGATGTGTGTCTGTCTAGTTGTGTGTCTGTCTAGATGTGTGTCTGTCTAGATGTGTGTCTGTCTAGATGTGTGTCTGTCTAGTTGTGTGTCTTTCTAGATGTCTGTCTAGATGTGTGTCTGTCTAGATGTGTGTCTGTCTAGATGTCTGTCTAGATGTGTGTCTGTCTAGATGTGTGTCTGTCTAGATGTGTGTCTAGATGTGTGTCTGTCTAGATGTGTGTCTGTCTAGTTGTGTGTCTTTCTAGTTGTGTGTCTAGATGTCTGTCTAGATGTGTGTCTAGATGTGTGTCTTTCTAGTTGTGTGTCTGTCTAGATGTCTGTCTAGATGTGTGTCTGTCTAGATGTGTGTCTGTCTAGATGTGTGTCTGTCTAGATGTGTGTCTGTCTAGATGTGTGTCTGTCTAGTTGTGTGTCTGTCTAGATGTGTGTCTGTCTAGATGTGTGTCTGTCTAGATGTGTGTCTGTCTAGTTGTGTGTCTTTCTAGTTGTGTGTCTGTCTAGATGTCTGTCTAGTTGTGTGTCTGTCTAGATGTCTGTCTAGTTGTGTGTCTGTCTAGATGTCTGTCTAGTTGTGTGTCTGTCTAGATGTGTGTCTGTCTAGATGTGTGTCTGTCTAGATGTGTGTCTGTCTAGTTGTGTGTCTTTCTAGTTGTGTGTCTGTCTAGATGTCTGTCTAGATGTGTGTCTGTCTAGATGTGTGTCTGTCTAGATGTGTGTCTGTCTAGATGTGTGCCTGTCTAGATGTCTGTCTAGATGTGTGTCTGTCTAGTTGTGTGTCTTTCTAGTTGTGTGTCTGTCTAGATGTCTGTCTAGATGTGTGTCTGTCTAGATGTCTGTCTGTCTAGATGTGTGTCTGTCTAGATGTGTGTCTGTCTAGATGTGTGTCTGTCTAGTTGTGTGTCTTTCTAGTTGTGTGTCTGTCTAGATGTCTGTCTAGATGTGTGTCTGTCTAGATGTGTGCCTGTCTAGTTGTGTGTCTGTCTAGATGTGTGTCTGTCTAGATGTGTGTCTGTCTAGTTGTGTGTCTGTCTAGATGTGTGTCTGTCTAGATGTGTGTCTGTCTAGTTGTGTGTCTTTCTAGTTGTGTGTCTGTCTAGATGTCTGTCTAGATGTGTGTCTGTCTAGATGTGTGTCTGTCTAGATGTGTGTCTGTCTAGATGTGTGTCTGTCTAGATGTCTGTCTAGATGTGTGTCTGTCTAGATGTGTGTCTGTCTAGATGTGTGTCTGTCTAGATGTGTGTCTGTCTAGTTGTGTGTCTGTCTAGATGTGTGTCTGTCTAGATGTGTGTCTGTCTAGATGTGTGTCTGTCTAGATGTGTGTCTGTCTAGATGTGTGTCTGTCTAGTTGTGTGTCTTTCTAGTTGTGTGTCTGTCTAGATGTCTGTCTAGATGTGTGTCTGTCTAGATGTGTGTCTGTCTAGTTGTGTGTCTGTCTAGATGTCTGTCTAGATGTGTGTCTGTCTAGATGTGTGTCTGTCTAGATGTGTGTCTGTCTAGATGTGTGTCTGTCTAGTTGTGTGTCTGTCTAGATGTCTGTCTAGATGTGTGTCTGTCTAGATGTGTGTCTGTCTAGATGTGTGTCTGTCTAGATGTGTGTCTGTCTAGATGTGTGTCTGTCTAGATGTGTGTCTGTCTAGATGTGTGTCTGTCTAGATGTGTGTCTGTCTAGATGTGTGTCTGTCTAGATGTGTGTCTGTCTAGATGTGTGTCTGTCTAGATGTGTGTCTGTCTAGTTGTGTGTCTGTCTAGATGTGTGTCTGTCTAGATGTGTGTCTGTCTAGATGTGTGTCTGTCTAGTTGTGTGTCTTTCTAGTTGTGTGTCTGTCTAGATGTCTGTCTAGATGTGTGTCTGTCTAGATGTGTGTCTGTCTAGTTGTGTGTCTGTCTAGATGTCTGTCTAGATGTGTGCCTGTCTAGATGTGTGTCTGTCTAGATGTGTGTCTGTCTAGATGTGTGTCTGTCTAGATGTGTGTCTGTCTAGATGTGTGTCTGTCTAGTTGTGTGTCTTTCTAGTTGTGTGTCTGTCTAGATGTCTGTCTAGATGTGTGTCTTTCTAGTTGTGTGTCTGTCTAGATGTCTGTCTAGTTGTGTGTCTGTCTAGATGTCTGTCTAGATGTGTGTCTGTCTAGATGTGTGTCTGTCTAGATGTGTGTCTGTCTAGATGTCTGTCTAGATGTGTGTCTGTCTAGTTGTGTGTCTGTCTAGATGTGTGTCTGTCTAGATGTGTGTCTGTCTAGATGTGTGTCTGTCTAGATGTGTGTCTGTCTAGATGTCTGTCTAGATGTGTGTCTGTCTAGATGTGTGTTTGTCTAGATGTGTGTCTGTCTAGATGTGTGTCTGTCTAGATGTGTGTCTGTCTAGATGTCTGTCTAGATGTGTGTCTGTCTAGATGTGTGTCTGTCTAGATGTGTGTCTGTCTAGATGTGTGTCTGTCTAGATGTCTGTCTAGATGTGTGTCTGTCTAGTTGTGTGTCTGTCTAGATGTGTGTCTGTCTAGATGTGTGTCTGTCTAGATGTGTGTCTGTCTAGATGTCTGTCTAGATGTGTGTCTGTCTAGATGTCTGTCTAGATGTGTGTCTGTCTAGATGTGTGTCTGTCTAGATGTGTGTCTGTCTAGATGTGTGTCTGTCTAGATGTCTGTCTAGATGTGTGTCTGTCTAGATGTGTGTCTGTCTAGATGTGTGTCTGTCTAGATGTCTGTCTAGATGTGTGTCTGTCTAGATGTGTGTTTGTCTAGTTGTGTGTCTGTCTAGATGTCTGTCTAGATGTGTGTCTGTCTAGATGTGTGTCTGTCTAGTTGTGTGTCTTTCTAGTTGTGTGTCTGTCTAGATGTCTGTCTAGATGTCTGTCTAGATGTCTGTCTAGATGTCTGTCTAGATGTCTGTCTAGATGTGTGTCTGTCTAGATGTGTGTCTGTCTAGTTGTGTGTCTTTCTAGTTGTGTGTCTGTCTAGATGTCTGTCTAGTTGTGTGTCTGTCTAGATGTGTGTCTGTCTAGATGTGTGTCTGTCTAGATGTGTGTTTGTCTAGATGTGTGTCTGTCTAGATGTCTGTCTAGATGTGTGTCTGTCTAGATGTGTGTCTGTCTGGATGTGTGTCTGTCTAGATGTGTGTCTGTCTAGATGTCTGTCTAGATGTGTGTCTGTCTAGATGTGTGTCTGTCTGGATGTGTGTCTGTCTAGATGTGTGTCTGTCTAGATGTCTGTCTAGTTGTGTGTCTTTCTAGTTGTGTGTCTGTCTAGATGTCTGTCTAGATGTGTGTCTGTCTAGATGTGTGTCTGTCTAGTTGTGTGTCTGTCTAGATGTGTGTCTGTCTAGATGTCTGTCTAGATGTGTGTCTGTCTAGATGTGTGTCTGTCTAGTTGTGTGTCTGTCTAGATGTCTGTCTAGATGTGTGTCTGTCTAGATGTGTGTCTGTCTAGATGTGTGTCTGTCTAGATGTGTGTCTGTCTAGATGTGTGTCTGTCTAGATGTGTGTCTGTCTAGATGTCTGTCTAGATGTGTGTCTGTCTAGATGTGTGTCTGTCTAGATGTCTGTCTAGTTGTGTGTCTGTCTAGATGTGTGTCTGTCTAGATGTGTGTCTGTCTGGATGTGTGTCTGTCTAGATGTGTGTTTGTCTAGTTGTGTGTCTGTCTAGATGTCTGTCTAGATGTGTGTCTGTCTAGATGTGTGTCTGTCTAGATGTGTGTCTGTCTAGATGTGTGTCTGTCTAGATGTGTGTCTGTCTAGATGTCTGTCTAGATGTGTGTCTGTCTAGATGTGTGTCTGTCTAGATGTCTGTCTAGTTGTGTGTCTGTCTAGATGTGTGTCTGTCTAGATGTGTGTCTGTCTGGATGTGTGTCTGTCTAGATGTCTGTCTAGATGTGTGTCTGTCTAGATGTGTGTCTGTCTAGATGTCTGTCTGGATGTGTGTCTGTCTAGTTGTGTGTCTGTCTAGATGTGTGTCTGTCTAGATGTGTGTCTGTCTGGATGTGTGTCTGTCTAGTTGTGTGTCTGTCTAGATGTCTGTCTAGATGTGTGTCTGTCTAGATGTGTGTCTGTCTAGATGTCTGTCTAGTTGTGTGTCTGTCTAGATGTCTGTCTAGATGTGTGTCTGTCTAGATGTGTGTCTGTCTAGATGTCTGTCTAGATGTGTGTCTGTCTAGATGTGTGTCTGTCTAGATGTCTGTCTGGATGTGTGTCTGTCTAGTTGTGTGTCTGTCTAGATGTGTGTCTGTCTAGATGTGTGTCTGTCTGGATGTGTGTCTGTCTAGTTGTGTGTCTGTCTAGATGTCTGTCTAGATGTGTGTCTGTCTAGATGTGTGTCTGTCTAGATGTCTGTCTAGATGTGTGTCTGTCTAGATGTGTGTCTGTCTAGATGTCTGTCTAGATGTGTGTCTGTCTAGATGTGTGTCTGTCTAGATGTCTGTCTGGATGTGTGTCTGTCTAGATGTCTGTCTAGATGTGTGTCTGTCTAGATGTGTGTCTGTCTAGATGTCTGTCTAGATGTGTGTCTGTCTAGATGTGTGTCTGTCTAGATGTGTGTCTGTCTAGATGTGTGTCTAGATGTCTGTCTAGATGTCTGTCTGTGTAGATGTGTGTCTGTATAGATGTGTGTCTGTCTAGATGTCTGTCTAGATGTGTGTCTGTCTAGATGTCTGTCTAGATGTCTGTCTAGTTGTGTGTCTGTCTAGATGTGTGTCTGTCTAGATGTGTGTCTGTCTGTATGAGTGTGTGTGTCTCTAAGTATGAGTCTGTGTGTGTATGAGTGTGTGTCTTTATGAGTGACCGTGTCTGTATCAGTGTGTCTGTCTGTACGAGTGTGTGTGTGTATCTGTATGAGTGTGTATCTCTGTGTGACATCCCCAGCATCCCTCAAAAACCTAGAGAGACACATTCCGTTATTTTCCAACTTGATTAGGGGAGGCTGGAGGTGTGCTGTTACCATGCCGACCAGGGCTCAGGTGTGGTGTGGAGGAATCTATTGAACGGCAGTCTCATCTCCCGCCTGGAGATTAAGGCAGACGGGGGCAGCACACACACACACACACACACACACACACACACACACACACACACACACACACACACACACACACACACACACACACACACACACACACACACACACACACACACACACACACACACACACACACACACACACAGAGAGGAGAAGAGAAGAGAAGATGGTAGGAGAGGAGAGAAGAGGATTGCGAAAGGGAAGAGGAGAGGAGGAATGAGAGGGAAGAGTTCAGACGAGGGGCAGAAAGAGAAAGAGAGACAGAAGGATGAAAGTGATAATAGGAGAGAATTTGAGACAGGAAACAAGGAGTGAGAGAGGAAAAGAGAAGGAGATAGAATCTGCCACACTCCCACTGTTATCCCCCTGGTAACAAAACCCCTTGAGTGAGTGGGTGTGTCTGTGTCTGTGTTTATGTATAATGAGAGATAATGAGAACATATGCTTGCGTTTGACATGGACAAAAAAGAGATTGCAGTGTGTGTGTGTGTGTGTGTGTGTGTAATAGATTGCAGTGTGTGTGTAATATAGATTGCAGTGTGTGTGTATTATAGATTGCAGTGTGTGTGTAATATAGATTGCAGTGTGTGTGTAGTATAGATTGCAGTGTGTGTGTGTGTGTGTGTGTGTGTGTAATAGATTGCAGTGTGTGTGTAATATAGATTGCAGTGTGTGTGTATTATAGATTGCAGTGTGTGTGTAATATAGATTGCAGTGTGTGTGTAGTATAGATTGCAGGGTGTGTGTGTGTGTGTGTGTGTGTGTGTAATAGATTGCAGTGTGTGTGTAATATAGATTGCAGTGTGTGTGTATTATAGATTGTAGTGTGTGTGTGTGTGTGTGTAATATAGATTGCAGTGTGTATGTAATATAGATTGCAGTGTGTATGTAATATAGATTGCAGTGTGTATGTAATATAGATTGCAGTGTGTATGTAATATAGATTGCAGTGTGTATGTAATATAGATTGCAGTGTGTGTGTGTGTAATATAGATTGCAGTGTGTGTGTGTGTAATATAGATTGCAGTGTGTGTGTATTATAGATTGCAGTGTGTGTGTAATATAGATTGCAGTGTGTGTGTAATATAGATTGCAGTGTGTGTGTAATATAGATTGCAGTGTGTGTGTAATATAGATTGCAGTGTGTGTGTAATATAGATTGCAGTGTGTGTGTATTATAGATTGCAGTGTGTGTAATATAGATTGCAGTGTGTGTGTGTGTAATATAGATTGCAGTGTGTGTGTGTGTAATATAGATTGCAGTGTGTGTGTGTAATATAGATTGCAGTGTGTATGTAGTATATAGTGCAGTGTGTATGTAATATAGATGGCAGTGTGTGTGGTATAGATTGCAGTGTGTGTGTAGTATAGATTGCAATGTGTGTGTATTATAGATTGCAGTGTGTGTGTATTATAGATTGCAGTGTGTGTGTAGTATAGATTGCAGTGCGTATGTAATATAGATTGCAGTGTGTGTGTAGTATAGATTGCAGTGTGTTTGTGATATAGATTGCAGTGTGTATGTGACATAGATTGCAGTGTGTATGTGATATAGATTGCAGTGTGTGATATAGATATAGATATATATCTATATCTATATATATATAGATATAGAGTGGAGAGAGTGGAAGACAGAGAGTGGAAGACAGAGAGTGTGGAAGACAGAGAGTGTGGAAGACAGAGAGTGGAAGACAGAGAGAGGAAGACAGAGAGAGTGGAAGACAGAGAGTGGAAGACAGAGAGAGTGGAAGACAGAGAGTGGAAGACAGAGAGAGGAAGACAGAGAGTGGAAGACAGAGAGTAAAATACAGAGAGTGGAAGACAGAGAGTGTGGAAGACAGAGAGTGTGGAAGACAGAGAGTGGAAGACAGAGAGTGGAAGACAGAGAGTGGAAGACAGAGAGAGGAAGATAGAGAGTGGAAGACAGAGAGTGGAAGACAGAGAGTGGAAGACAGAGAGTGTGGAAGACAGAGAGTGGAAGACAGGGAGAGTGGACAGAGAGAGTGGAAGACAGAGAGAGGAAGACAGAGAGTGGAATACAGAGAGTGGAATACAGAGATAGTGGAAGACAGAGATAGTGGAAGACAGAGTGTGGAAGACAGAGATAGTGGAAGACAGAGAGAGTGGAAGACAGAGAGAGTGGAAGACAGAGAGTGGAAGACAGAGAGTGGAAGCCAGAGAGTGGAAGACAGAGAGAGTGGAAGACAGAGAGAGTGGAAGACAGAGAGAGTGGAAGACAGAGAGTGGAAGACAGAGAGTGGAAGCAGAGAGTGGAAGCCAGAGAGAGTGGAAGACAGAGAGTGGAAGACAGAGAGAGTGGAAGACAGAGAGTGGAAGACAGAGAGTGGAAGACAGAGAGTGTGGAAGACAGAGAGTGGAAGACAGAGAGTGGAAGACAGAGAGTGTGGAAGACAGAGAGAGTGGAAGACAGAGAGTGGAAGACAGAGATAGTGGAAGACAGAGAGTGGAAGACAGAGAGTGGAAGCAAAGAGAGAGTGGAAGACAGAGAGAGTGGAAGACAGAGAGTGTGGAAGACAGAGAGTGGAAGACAGAGATAGTGGAAGACAGAGAGAGTGGAAGACAGAGAGTGGAAGACAGAGATAGTGGAAGACAGAGAGTGGAAGACAGAGATAGTGGAAGACAGAGAGAGTGGAAGACAGAGAGTGGAAGACAGAGAGTGGAAGACAGAGAGTGGAAGACAGAGAGTGGAAGACAGAGAGAGTGGAAGACAGAGAGAGTGGAAGACAGAGAGTGGAAGACAGAGATAGTGGAAGACAGAGATAGTGGAAGACAGAGAGAGTGGAAGACAGAGAGAGTGGAAGACAGAGAGTGGAAGACAGAGAGAGTGGAAGACAGAGAGTGGAAGACAGAGAGAGTGGAAGACAGAGAGAGTGGAAGACAGAGTGTGGAAGACAGAGTGTGGAAGACAGAGAGTGTGGAAGACAGAGAGTGTGGAAGACAGAGAGTGGAAGCAAACAGAGTGGAAGCCAGAGAGTGGAAGACAGAGAGAGTGGAAGACAGAGAGAGTGGAAGACAGAGAGAGTGGAAGACAGAGAGTGTGGAAGACAGAGAGTGGAAGCAAAGAGAGTGGAAGCCAGAGAGTGGAAGACAGAGAGAGTGGAAGACAGAGAGTGTGGAAGACAGAGAGTGGAAGACAGAGAGAGGAAGACAGAGAGAGTGGAAGACAGAGAGTGGAAGACAGAGAGAGTGGAAGACAGAGAGTGGAAGACAGAGAGAGGAAGACAGAGAGTGGAAGACAGAGAGTGGAAGACAGAGAGTAAAATACAGAGAGTGGAAGACAGAGAGTGTGGAAGACAGAGAGTGTGGAAGACAGAGAGTGGAAGACAGAGAGTGGAAGACAGAGAGTGGAAGACAGAGAGAGGAAGATAGAGAGTGGAAGACAGAGAGTGGAAGACAGAGAGTGGAAGACAGAGAGTGTGGAAGACAGAGAGTGGAAGACAGGGAGTGGAAGACAGAGAGAGTGGAAGACAGAGAGAGGAAGACAGAGAGTGGAATACAGAGAGTGGAATACAGAGATAGTGGAAGACAGAGATAGTGGAAGACAGAGTGTGGAAGACAGAGATAGTGGAAGACAGAGAGAGTGGAAGACAGAGAGAGTGGAAGACAGAGAGTGGAAGACAGAGAGTGGAAGCCAGAGAGTGGAAGACAGAGAGAGTGGAAGACAGAGAGAGTGGAAGACAGAGAGAGTGGAAGACAGAGAGTGGAAGACAGAGAGTGGAAGCAGAGAGTGGAAGCCAGAGAGAGTGGAAGACAGAGAGTGGAAGACAGAGAGTGGAAGACAGAGAGTGGAAGACAGAGAGTGTGGAAGACAGAGAGTGGAAGACAGAGAGTGGAAGACAGAGAGTGTGGAAGACAGAGAGAGTGGAAGACAGAGAGTGGAAGACAGAGATAGTGGAAGACAGAGAGTGGAAGACAGAGAGTGGAAGCAAAGAGAGAGTGGAAGACAGAGAGAGTGGAAGACAGAGAGTGTGGAAGACAGAGAGTGGAAGACAGAGATAGTGGAAGACAGAGAGAGTGGAAGACAGAGAGTGGAAGACAGAGATAGTGGAAGACAGAGAGTGGAAGACAGAGATAGTGGAAGACAGAGAGAGTGGAAGACAGAGAGTGGAAGACAGAGAGTGGAAGACAGAGAGTGGAAGACAGAGAGTGGAAGACAGAGAGAGTGGAAGACAGAGAGAGTGGAAGACAGAGAGTGGAAGACAGAGATAGTGGAAGACAGAGATAGTGGAAGACAGAGAGAGTGGAAGACAGAGAGAGTGGAAGACAGAGAGTGGAAGACAGAGAGAGTGGAAGACAGAGAGTGGAAGACAGAGAGAGTGGAAGACAGAGAGAGTGGAAGACAGAGTGTGGAAGACAGAGTGTGGAAGACAGAGAGTGTGGAAGACAGAGAGTGTGGAAGACAGAGAGTGGAAGCAAACAGAGTGGAAGCCAGAGAGTGGAAGACAGAGAGAGTGGAAGACAGAGAGAGTGGAAGACAGAGAGAGTGGAAGACAGAGAGTGTGGAAGACAGAGAGTGGAAGCAAAGAGAGTGGAAGCCAGAGAGTGGAAGACAGAGAGAGTGGAAGACAGAGAGAGTGGAAGACAGAGAGGGAAAAAGAGAGAAAACATGGTGTCGATTCTCTCCAAACCTCATTACCAGTCCCCTCCCACTCTCCCTGTTTTTGTCAGAGTTCAGATGTGGCAATAGGCTCATCTTTTCTAAGGAAATCAATTCGCCGCCCCCAAGGCATTGTGGTCTGTCTGGAGACCGAGGCCTTTATTGAGTCACTGGAAGAGGCATGGGGCACACACACACACACACACACACACACACACACACACACACACACACACACACACACACACACACACACACACACACACACACACACACACACACACACACACACACACACACACACACACACACACACTCTAGGGGGCGGGGGGGGGGGGGGGTCGGGCTCAAAGTGGTAAAGCCAGCGTGCCAACCCAAGGGCACGGCCGTGGACAGACTGCCTAGAGATAATCCTAACATAAACAAACAAACTGGAAGAGAGGGAGGGAGGGAGGTAGAAAGGTCGGGAGGGAGGGAGAGATGTGGAGAGGGAGGGAGGGAGGGAGAGAGGGGGGAGAGGCAGAGGGGGAGGGAGGAAGGGAGGGAGAGAGAGGGGGAGAAGCAGAGGAGGGAGGGAGGAAGAGAGAGAGTCGGAGAGGCAGAGGAGGAAGGGAGGGAGAGAGATATGGGGAGAGGCAGAGGAGGGAGGGAGTTAGAGAGAGAGAGAGAGAGAGAGAGAGGGGGGGAGAGGCAGAGGAGTGATGGAGGGAGTGATAGAGGAGGGAGGGAGTTAGAGATAGAGAGAGAGAGAGAGAGAGAGAGAGAGAGAGAGAGAGAGAGAGAGAGAGGGGGAGAGAGGCAGAGGAGTGAGGGAGGGAGGGAGAGAGGCAGAGGAGGGAGGTAGAGAGAGAGAGGGAGAGGCAGAGGAGGGAGGGAGAGAGAGGTGGGAGAGGCAGAAGAGAGAGAAAGAGAGAGAGAGAGAGAGAGAGAGAGAGAGAGAGAGAGAGAGAGAGAGAGAGAGAGAGGCAGAGGAGTGAGGGAGGGAGGGAGGGAGGGAGGGAGGGAGGGAGGGAGGGAGGGAGGGAGGGAGGGAGGGAGGCAGGCAGGCAGGCAGGCAGGCAGGCAGCCAGCCAGCCAGCCAGACAGACAGACAGACAGACAGACAGACAGACAGACAGACAGACAGACAGACAGACAGACAGACAGATACAGACAGACAGAGCCACAAAGAGAACTGTAGAATTGAACAGCGCTAGCCTGAAATCCACACTGAATCACTCAGATTCGCTACTGTTTCAGACAGTGAAGTAACATTCAGTTTGGATCTGATTCCAAACCAGAGCAGAAACATAGACTTGGCAGTCTTAGCAGACATGATAGGTACAGATGTAGGGTCTTAATTTGATCACTCTTTTGTTGCTGAGAATTTAACTGCACCGCAGGAAATGCAGATGAGCTTTGTGATTGACATAAATTCACTGGAAACCTACACCACCACACAGTCATATTAACGGTGTTGCACGTTTCATGTAGCCTACTTTAGGTCAGCGAACAGCCTCACCTCCATCAAGCAACATTATGCACTAAACATTGAACTCCTGTTGCGGCAGGATGATTTAGCTGTGACAATACAGGTCAAATGAAAGACCCTACATCTGTAGCAGTACAGTGTAGAGAATAGGCATGGAGATGAGGGAACACTTATATTAATGAAATCACTGCATGCATCCCAAATGGCATCCTATTCCCTATGTAGTGCACTACTTTTGACCAGGGCCCATAGCACTGTAGTCAAAAGTAGTGCACTATATAGGGAAGAGGATGTCATTTAGGAGACAGACGTACTTTACCCTCTGACTGGGAATACTTGTGAAATGAAAGATGATTTTGTGGGAAAAACATGACGTTTCTATTCGGAATGTCTTTTCATGTTGATTTCCTGTTGCCTAAAATAACGACCTGGAAGTTATTATGAAGTCTGCAGCGGAAGACATCACAGAACAGGCCTTCAGAGGTCAACCAACCCGTATCTAGATACCAATACATCCTTTATACTAGATTAGATAACTGACTGTGGCTACATCTTCTCTCTGTGTTACTATTGTAGCTACATCTTCTCTCAGTGTTACTATTGTAGCTACATCTTCTCTCTGTGTTACTATTGTAGATACATCTTCTCTCTGTGTTACTATTGTAGATACATCTTCTCTCTGTGTTACTATTGTAGCTACATCTTCTCTCAGTGTTACTATTGTAGATACATCTTCTCTCTGTGTTACTATTGTAGCTACATCTTCTCTCAGTGTTACTATTGTAGATACATCTTCTCTCTGTGTTACTATTGTAGCTACATCTTCTCTCTGTGTTACTATTGTAGCTACATCTTCTCTCAGTGTTACTATTGTAGCTACATCTTCTCTCTGTGTTACTATTGTAGCTACATCTTCTCTCTGTGTTACTATTGTCGCTACATCTTCTCTCAGTGTTAGTATTGGAGATGTGTCTCTCTGTGTTAGTATTGGAGATATGTCTTCTCTCAGTGTTAGTATTGGAGATATGTGTCTCTCTGTGTTAGTATTGGAGATATGTCTTCTCTCTGTGTTGGTATTAGAGATATGTATTCTCTCTGTGTTACTATTGGAGATATGTATTTTTCTCTGTGTTAGTATTGGAGATATGTTTGTCGGAGTGTCATGATGTGTGGACCTTGCTCAAAGGCACAAGGACAGGATATTATGGTACCTAGGGTCTGACACCAGAAAAACCAGCACATCTCCCATTTTGTCTTGCTCTGCTGAGGATTTGAACTGACAACGTTGTAACCTGTAGTGATGCGTTGTGCCCTGTTTCCCCAGGCAGGGAAGCCCCCCATCCAGGACCTCTTCACAGACCTATGTGATGGCCGTCGCCTGCTGGAGCTGCTGGAGGGACTGGCAGGGCACGAGCTGGTCAGTCATGTCCTCATTATCCTCCTTACCATCCTCCCAACCCCATTCACCACCTCACCACCTCACCTCCTCACCACCTCACCTCCTTATCCTCCTAGCCCCATGTCTCTCCCTCACCTCCCCACCACCTCACCTCCTTATCCTCCTAGCCCCATGTCTCTCCCTCACCTCCTCACCTCCTCACCTCCTTATCCTCCTAGCCCCATGTATCTCCCTCACCTCCCCACCACCTCACCTCCTTATCCTCCTAGCCCCATGTCTCTCCCTCACCTCCTCACCTCCTCACCTCCTTATCCTCCTAGCCCCATGTCTCTCCCTCACCTCCTCACCTCCTCACCTCCTTATCCTCCTAGCCCCATGTATCTCCCTCACCTCCTCACCTCCTCACCTCCTTATCCTCCTAGCCCCATGTCTCTCCCTCACCTCCCCACCACCTCACCTCCTTATCCTCCTAGCCCCATGTCTCTCCCTCACCTCCCCACCACCTCACCTCCTTATCCTCCTAGCCCCATGTCTCTCCCTCACCTCCTCACCTCCTCACCTCCTTATCCTCCTAGCCCCATGTATCTCCCTCACCTCCTCACCACCTCACCTCCTCACCACCTCACCTCCTTATCCTCCTAGCCCCATGTATCTCCCTCACCTCCTCACCACCTCACCTCCTCACCACCTCACCACCTTATCCTCCTAGCCCCATGTATCTCCCTCACCTCCTCACCTCCTCACCTCCTTATCCTCCTAGCCCCATGTATCTCCCTCACCTCCTCACCACCTCACCTCCTTATCCTCCTAGCCCCATGTATCTCCCTCACCTCCTCACCACCTCACCTCCTTATCCTCCTAGCCCCATGTATCTCCCTCACCTCCTCACCACCTTACCTCCTTATCCTCCTAGCCCCATGTATCTCCCTCACCTCCTCACCACCTCACCTCCTTATCCTCCTAGCCCCATGTATCTCCCTCACCTCCTCACCTCCTCACCTCCTTATCCTCCTAGCCCCATGTATCTCCCTCACCTCCTCACCACCTCACCTCCTTATCCTCCTAGCCCCATGTATCTCCCTCACCTCCTCACCTCCTCACCTCCTTATCCTCCTAGCCCCATGTATCTCCCTCACCTCCTCACCACCTCACCTCCTTATCCCCCTAGCCCCATGTATCTCCCTCACCTCCTCACCTCCTCACCTCCTCACCACCTCACCTCCTTATCCTCCTAGCCCCATGTATCTCCCTCACCTCCTCACCTCCTCACCTCCTCATCCTCCTAGCCCCATGTATCTCCCTCACCTCCTCACCACCTCACCTCCTCACCACCTCACCTCCTTATCCTCCTAGCCCCATGTATCTCCCTCACCTCCTCACCACCTCACCTCCTTATCCTCCTAGCCCCATGTACCTCCCTCACCTCCTCACCTCCTCACCTCCTTATCCTCCTAGCCCCATGTATCTCCCTCACCTCCTCACCTCCTCACCTCCTTATCCTCCTAGCCCCATGTCTCTCCCTCACCTCCTCACCACCTCACCTCCTTATCCTCCTAGCCCCATGTATCTCCCTCACCTCCTCACCTCCTCACCACCTCACCTCCTTATCCTCCTAGCCCCATGTATCTCCCTCACCTCCTCACCTCCTCACCTCCTTATCCTCATAGCCCCATGTATCTCCCTCACCTCCTCACCTCCTTATCCTCCTAGTCCCATGTATCTCCCTCACCTCCTCACCACCTCACCTCCTTATCCTCCTAGCCCCATGTATCTCCCTCACCTCCTCACCTCCTCACCTCCTTATCCTCCTAGTCCCATGTATCTCCCTCACCTCCTCACCTCCTCACCTCCTTATCCTCCTAGCCCCATGTATCTCCCTCACCTCCTCACCTCCTCACCTCCTTATCCTCCTAGTCCCATGTATCTCCCTCACCTCCTCACCTCCTCACCTCCTTATCCTCCTAGCCCCATGTATCTCCCTCACCTCCTCACCTCCTTATCCTCCTAGTCCCATGTATCTCCCTCACCTCCTCACCACCTCACCTCCTTATCCTCCTAGCCCCATGTATCTCCCTCACCTCCTCACCACCTCACCTCCTTATCCTCCTAGCCCCATGTATCTCCCTCACCTCCTCACCACCTCACCTCCTTATCCTCCTAGCCCCATGTATCTCCCTCACCTCCTCACCACCTCACCTCCTCACCTCCTCACCTCCTTATCCTCCTAGCCCCATGTATCTCCCTCACCTCCTCACCTCCTCACCTCCTCACCTCCTTATCCTCCTAGCCCCATGTATCTCCCTCACCTCCTCACCTCCTCACCTCCTCACCTCCTTATCCTCCTAGCCCCATGTATCTCCCTCACCTCCTCACCTCCTCACCTCCTTATCCTCCTAGCCCCATGTATCTCCCTCACCTCCTCACCTCCTCACCTCCTCACCACCTCACCTCCTTATCCTCCTAACCCCATGTATCTCCCTCACCTCCTCACCACCTCACCTCCTTATCCTCCTAGCCCCATGTATCTCCCTCACCTCCTCACCACCTCACCTCCTTATCCCCCTAGCCCCATGTATCTCCCTCACCTCCTCACCACCTCACCTCCTTATCCTCCTAGCCCCATGTATCTCCCTCACCTCCTCACCTCCTCACCACCTCACCTCCTTATCCTCCTAGCCCCATGTATCTCCCTCACCTCCTCACCACCTCACCTCCTTATCCCCCTAGCCCCATGTATCTCCCTCACCTCCTCACCACCTCACCTCCTTATCCTCCTAGCCCCATGTATCTCCCTCACCTCCTCACCTCCTCACCACCTCACCTCCTTATCCTCCTAGCCCCATGTATCTCCCTCACCTCCTCACCACCTCACCTCCTTATCCTCCTAGCCCCATGTCTCTCCCTCACCTCCTCACCACCTCACCTCCTTATCCTCCTAGCCCCATGTACCTCCCTCACCACCTCACCTCCTTATCCTCCTAGCCCCATGTATCTCCCTCACCTCCCCACCACCTCACCTCCTTATCCTCCTAGCCCCATGTATCTCCCTCACCTCCTCACCACCTCACCTCCTTATCCTCCTAGCCCCATGTCTCTCCCTCACCTCCTCACCTCCTCACCTCCTTATCCTCCTAGCCCCATGTATCTCCCTCACCTCCCCACCACCTCACCTCCTTATCCTCCTAGCCCCATGTCTCTCCCTCACCTCCTCACCTCCTCACCTCCTTATCCTCCTAGCCCCATGTATCTCCCTCACCTCCTCACCACCTCACCTCCTTATCCTCCTAGCCCCATGTCTCTCCCTCACCTCCTCACCTCCTCACCTCCTTATCCCCCTAGCCCCATGTCTCTCCCTCACCTCCTCACCTCCTCACCTCCTTATCCTCCTAGCCCCATGTATCTCCCTCACCTCCTCACCACCTCACCTCCTTATCCTCCTAGCCCCATGTCTCTCCCTCACCTCCTCACCTCCTCACCTCCTTATCCCCCTAGCCCCATGTCTCTCCCTCACCTCCTCACCTCCTCACCTCCTTATCCTCCTAGCCCCATGTATCTCCCTCACCTCCTCACCACCTCACCTCCTTATCCTCCTAGCCCCATGTCTCTCCCTCACCTCCTCACCTCCTCACCTCCTTATCCTCCTAGCCCCATGTATCTCCCTCACCTCCTCACCACCTCACCTCCTTATCCTCCTAGCCCCATGTCTCTCCCTCACCTCCTCACCACCTCACCTCCTTATCCTCCTAGCCCCATGTCTCTCCCTCACCTCCTCACCACCTCACCTCCTTATCCTCCTAGCCCCATGTCTCTCCCTCACCTCCTCACCTCCTCACCTCCTTATCCTCCTAGCCCCATGTATCTCCCTCACCTCCTCACCACCTCACCTCCTCACCACCTCACCTCCTTATCCTCCTAGCCCCATGTATCTCCCTCACCTCCTCACCACCTCACCTCCTCACCACCTTATCCTCCTAGCCCCATGTATCTCCCTCACCTCCTCACCTCCTCACCTCCTCACCTCCTTATCCTCCTAGCCCCATGTATCTCCCTCACCTCCTCACCACCTCACCTCCTTATCCTCCTAGCCCCATGTATCTCCCTCACCTCCTCACCACCTCACCTCCTTATCCTCCTAGCCCCATGTATCTCCCTCACCTCCTCACCACCTCACCTCCTTATCCTCCTAGCCCCATGTATCTCCCTCACCTCCTCACCACCTCACCTCCTTATCCTTCTAGCCCCATGTATCTCCCTCACCTCCTCACCTCCTCACCTCCTTATCCTCCTAGCCCCATGTATCTCCCTCACCTCCTCACCACCTCACCTCCTTATCCTCCTAGCCCCATGTATCTCCCTCACCTCCTCACCTCCTCACCTCCTTATCCTCCTAGCCCCATGTATCTCCCTCACCTCCTCACCACCTCACCTCCTTATCCCCCTAGCCCCATGTATCTCCCTCACCTCCTCACCACCTCACCTCCTTATCCTCCTAGCCCCATGTATCTCCCTCACCTCCTCACCTCCTCACCACCTCACCTCCTCACCACTTCACCTCCTTATCCTCCTAGCCCCATGTATCTCCCTCACCTCCTCACCTCCTCACCTCCTTATCCTCCTAGCCCCATGTATCTCCCTCACCTCCTCACCTCCTCACCACCTCACCTCCTCACCACTTCACCTCCTTATCCCCCTAGCCCCATGTCTCTCCCTCACCTCCTCACCTCCTCACCTCCTTATCCTCCTAGCCCCATGTATCTCCCTCACCTCCTCACCACCTCACCTCCTTATCCTCCTAGCCCCATGTCTCTCCCTCACCTCCTCACCTCCTCACCTCCTTATCCCCCTAGCCCCATGTCTCTCCCTCACCTCCTCACCTCCTCACCTCCTTATCCTCCTAGCCCCATGTATCTCCCTCACCTCCTCACCACCTCACCTCCTTATCCTCCTAGCCCCATGTCTCTCCCTCACCTCCTCACCTCCTCACCTCCTTATCGTCCTAGCCCCATGTATCTCCCTCACCTCCTCACCACCTCACCTCCTTATCCTCCTAGCCCCATGTCTCTCCCTCACCTCCTCACCACCTCACCTCCTTATCCTCCTAGCCCCATGTCTCTCCCTCACCTCCTCACCACCTCACCTCCTTATCCTCCTAGCCCCATGTCTCTCCCTCACCTCCTCACCTCCTCACCTCCTTATCCTCCTAGCCCCATGTATCTCCCTCACCTCCTCACCACCTCACCTCCTCACCACCTCACCTCCTTATCCTCCTAGCCCCATGTATCTCCCTCACCTCCTCATCACCTCACCTCCTCACCACCTTATCCTCCTAGCCCCATGTATCTCCCTCACCTCCTCACCTCCTCACCTCCTCACCTCCTTATCCTCCTAGCCCCATGTATCTCCCTCACCTCCTCACCACCTCACCTCCTTATCCTCCTAGCCCCATGTATCTCCCTCACCTCCTCACCACCTCACCTCCTTATCCTCCTAGCCCCATGTATCTCCCTCACCTCCTCACCACCTCACATCCTTATCCTCCTAGCCCCATGTATCTCCCTCACCTCCTCACCACCTCACCTCCTTATCCTTCTAGCCCCATGTATCTCCCTCACCTCCTCACCTCCTCACCTCCTTATCCTCCTAGCCCCATGTATCTCCCTCACCTCCTCACCACCTCACCTCCTTATCTTCCTAGCCCCATGTATCTCCCTCACCTCCTCACCTCCTCACCTCCTTATCCTCCTAGCCCCATGTATCTCCCTCACCTCCTCACCACCTCACCTCCTTATCCCCCTAGCCCCATGTATCTCCCTCACCTCCTCACCACCTCACCTCCTTATCCTCCTAGCCCCATGTATCTCCCTCACCTCCTCACCTCCTCACCACCTCACCTCCTCACCACTTCACCTCCTTATCCTCCTAGCCCCATGTATCTCCCTCACCTCCTCACCTCCTCACCTCCTTATCCTCCTAGCCCCATGTATCTCCCTCACCTCCTCACCTCCTCACCACCTCACCTCCTCACCACTTCACCTCCTTATCCTCCTAGCCCCATGTATCTCCCTCACCTCCTCACCTCCTCACCACCTCACCTCCTTATCCTCCTAGCCCCATGTATCTCCCTCACCTCCTCACCTCCTCACCACCTCACCTCCTTATCCTCCTAGCCCCATGTATCTCCCTCACCTCCTCACCTCCTCACCACCTCACCTCCTTATCCTCCTAGCCCCATGTATCTCCCTCACCTCCTCACCACCTCACCTCCTCACCACCTCACCTCCTTATCCTCCTAGCCCCATGTATCTCCCTCACCTCCTCACCACCTCACCTCCTTATCCTCCTAGCCCCATGTATCTCCCTCACCTCCTCACCTCCTCACCTCCTTATCCTCCTAGCCCCATGTATCTCCCTCACCTCCTCACCTCCTCACCTCCTTCCTTATCCTCCTAGCCCCATGTCTCTCCCTCACCTCCTCACCACCTCACCTCCTTATCCTCCTAGCCCCATGTATCTCCCTCACCTCCTCACCTCCTCACCTCCTTATCCTCCTAGTCCCATGTATCTCCCTCACCTCCTCACCTCCTCACCTCCTTATCCTCCTAGTCCCATGTATCTCCCTCACCTCCTCACCACCTCACCACCTTATCCTCCTAGCCCCATGTATCTCCCTCACCTCCTCACCACCTCACCTCCTTATCCTCCTAGCCCCATGTATCTCCCTCACCTCCTCACCACCTCACCTCCTCACCTCCTCACCTCCTTATCCTCCTAGCCCCATGTATCTCCCTCACCTCCTCACCTCCTCACCTCCTAACCTCCTCACCTCCTTATCCTCCTAGCCCCATGTATCTCCCTCACCTCCTCACCTCCTCACCTCCTCACCTCCTTATCCTCCTAGCCCCATGTATCTCCCTCACCTCCTCACCACCTCACCTCCTTATCCTCCTAGCCCCATGTATCTCCCTCACCTCCTCACCTCCTCACCTCCTCACCACCTCACCTCCTTATCCTCCTAACCTCATGTATCTCCCTCACCTCCTCACCACCTCACCTCCTTATCCTCCTAGCCCCATGTATCTCCCTCACCTCCTCACCACCTCACCTCCTTATCCCCCTAGCCCCATGTATCTCCCTCACCTCCTCACCACCTCACCTCCTTATCCTCCTAGCCCCATGTATCTCCCTCACCTCCTCACCTCCTCACCACCTCACCTCCTTATCCTCCTAGCCCCATGTATCTCCCTCACCTCCTCACCACCTCACCTCCTTATCCCCCTAGCCCCATGTATCTCCCTCACCTCCTCACCACCTCACCTCCTTATCCTCCTAGCCCCATGTCTCTCCCTCACCTCCTCACCACCTCACCTCCTTATCCTCCTAGCCCCATGTACCTCCCTCACCACCTCACCTCCTCACCTCCTTATCCTCCTAGCCCCATGTATCTCCCTCACCACCTCACCTCCTCACCTCCTTATCCTCCTAGCCCCATGTATCTCCCTCACCTCCTCACCTCCTCACCACCTCACCTCCTTATCCTCCTAGCCCCATGTATCTCCCTCACCTCCTCACCACCTCACCTCCTTATCCTCCTAGCCCCATGTCTCTCCCTCACCTCCTCACCACCTCACCTCCTTATCCTCCTAGCCCCATGTACCTCCCTCACCACCTCACCTCCTCACCTCCTTATCCTCCTAGCCCCATGTATCTCCCTCACCACCTCACCTCCTCACCTCCTTATCCTCCTAGCCCCATGTATCTCCCTCACCTCCTCACCTCCTCACCTCCTCACCACCTCACCTCCTCACCTCCTTATCCTCCTAGCCCCATGTATCTCCCTCACCTCCTCACCTCCTCACCACCTTATCCTCCTAGCCCCATGTATCTCCCTCACCTCCTCACCACCTCACCTCCTTATCCCCCTAGCCCCATGTATCTCCCTCACCTCCTCACCACCTCACCTCCTTATCCTCCTAGCCCCATGTATCTCCCTCACCTCCTCACCACCTCACCTCCTCACCACCTCACCTCCTTATCCTCCTAGCCCCATGTTTCTCCCTCACCTCCTCACCACCTCACCTCCTTATCCTCCTAGCCCCATGTATCTCCCTCACCTCCTCACCACCTCACCTCCTTATCCTCCTAGCCCCATGTCTCTCCCTCACCTCCTCACCACCTCACCTCCTCACCTCCTAACCTCACTTCTCTCGTCACATCCTCCTAACCTCACCTATCTCCTCACTTCCTTATCCTCTTGACCCGACTTATCTCCTAACCCCACTTATCTCCTCACCTCCTCACTTATCTCCTCACCTCCTCACTTATCTCCTCACCTATTATACCAACCTGTTGTCTTTCTCCTTGCATTTCTTCTCCTCCTCCTCTCCTCTCCTCTATCTTTGTCCTAAACTTTATACAAGACCTTTTATTGTAATATAAACCTCTTTCAGCAATGGCCCTGAGCAAAGTCTTTAATATCATGTTCAGTAAATAAAGCCTCTGTGTGTTCTGAAGGATATCTTCTCTTCTCTCTGTGTGTGTGTGTTCTCTCTCTCTCTCTCTCTCTCTCTCTCTCTCTCTCTCTCTCTCTCTCTCTCTCTCTCTCTCTCTCTGTGTGTGTTCTCTCTCTCTCTGTGTGCGTGTGTTCTCTCTCTCTCTCTCTCTGTGTGCGTGTGTTCTCTCTCTCTCTCTCTCTCTGTGTGTGTGTGTTCTCTCTCTCTCTCTGTGTGCGTGTGTTCTCTCTCTCTGTGTGCGTGTGTTCTCTCTCTCTCTCTCTCTGTGTGTGTGTGTTCTCTCTCTCTCTGTGTGCGTGTGTTCTCTCTCTCTCTGTGTGCGTGTGTTCTCTCTCTCTCTCTCTCTGTGTGTGTGTGTTCTCTCTCTCTCTGTGTGCGTGTGTTCTCTCTCTCTCTGTGTGCGTGTGTTCTCTCTCTCTCTGTGTGCGTGTGTTCTCTCTCTCTCTCTCTCTCTCTGTGTGCGTGTGTTCTCTCTCTCTCTGTGTGCGTGTGTTCTCTCTCTCTCTGTGTGCGTGTGTTCTCTCTCTCTCTGTGTGCGTGTGTTCTCTCTCTCTCTCTCTCTGTGTGCGTGTGTTCTCTCTCTCTCTGTGTGCGTGTGTTCTCTCTCTCTCTGTGTGCGTGTGTTCTCTCTCTCTCTGTGTGCGTGTGTTCTCTCTCTCTCTCTCTGTGTGTGTGTGTGTTCTCTCTCTCTCTGTGTGCGTGTGTTCTCTCTCTCTCTCTCTGTGTGTGTGTGTTCTCTCTCTCTCTGTGTGCGTGTGTTCTCTCTCTCTCTGTGTGCGTGTGTTCTCTCTCTCTCTCTGTGTGCGTGTGTTCTCTCTCTCTGTGTGATGTGTGTTCTCTCTCTCTCTGTGTGCGTGTGTTCTCTCTCTCTCTCTCTCTGTGTGCGTGTGTTCTCTCTCTCTCTGTGTGATGTGTGTGTTCTGAGTCTGCAGGTGAAAGAGAGAGGAGTCACGCGCCTCCACTCACTAAACAATGTCAATAGAGCTCTGCAGATACTACAGAAGAACAATGTACGTATTAGTGAACAGATCACACACTGAGGAGGAGGAGGAGCGGGGGGGGGGGGGGGGAGAGGAGGGAGAGGAAGAGAGGAAGAGAGGAGGAGGAAGAGAGGAGGAGGAAGAGAGGAGGGGTAGGAAGAGAGGAGGAGGAGGAGGAAGAGAGGAGGGAGAGAAAGAGAGGAGGAGAAGGAAGAGAGGAGGAGGAGGAAGAGAGGAGGGAGAGAAAGAGAGGAAGAGAGGAGGAGGAGAAGGAAGAGAGAAGGGGGAGGAAGAGAGGATGAGGAGGAAGAGAGGAGGGGGAAGAGAGGAGGAGGAAGAGAGGAGGGGGAAGAGAGGAGGAGAAAGAGAGGAGGGGGAGAAAGAGAGGAGGAGGAGGAAGAGAGGAGGGAGAGAAAGAGAGGAGGAGAAGGAAGAGAGGAGGAGGAAGAGAGGAGGGGGAAGAGAGGAGGGGGAAGAGAGGAGGAGGAAGAGAGGAGGGGGTAGAGAGGAGGAGGAAGAGAGGAGGGGGAAGAGAGGAGGAGGAAGAGAGGATGGGGAGGAAGAGAGAAGGGGGAGGAAGAGAGGAGGGGGAAGAGAGGAGGAGGAAGAGAGGATGGGGAGGAAGAGAGAAGGGGGAGGAAGAGAGAAGGGGGAGGAAGAGAGGAGGGGGAGGAAGAGAGGAGGAGGAGGAAGAGAGGAGGGGGAAGAGAGGAGGAGGAAGAGAGGAGGGGGAAGAGAGGAGGAGGAAGAGAGAAGGGGGAGGAAGAGAGAAGGGGAGGAAGAGAGAAGGGGGAGGAAGAGAGGAGGGGGAGGAAGAGAGGAGGAGGAGGAAGAGAGGAGGAGGAAGAGATGATGGGGAGGAAGAGAGGAGGAGGAAGAGAGGAGGGGTAGGAAGAGATGAGGGGGAAGAGAGGAGGAGGAAGAGAGGATGGGGAGGAAGAGAGGAGGGGGAAGAGAGGAGGAGGAGGAAGAGAGGATGGGGAGGAAGAGAGGAGGGGGAAGAGAGGAGGGGTAGGAAGAGATGAGGGGGAAGAGAGGAGGAGGAAGAGAGGATGGGGAGGAAGAGAGGAGGGGGAAGAGAGGAGGAGGAGGAAGAGAGGATGGGGAGGAAGAGAGGAGGGGGAAGAGAGGAGGGGTAGGAAGAGGAATAGTGAGAAGAGGAGGAGAGTATCTCCTCTGTTATATTAGGGATATTTGACTGCATGTCTATGTTAGCGTATGTCAGCAATAGAGTGCTCAGTATAGTGTGTATATACAGTATGTTCATGCATTAGTTTACACCAGTCAAGGGTTCTGGAGGTGGTAGAGCTGTATCTCCTTCTCTCTCCCTCCCTATATCTATCTCTATCTCTCCCTCCCTCTATCTCTCTATCTCCACCTCTCCCTCTCTGTATCTCTCTCTCTATCCCTCCCTGTATCTCTCTCTCTATCTCTCCCTCCCTCCCTCCCTCCCTGTATCTCTCTCTCTCCCTCCCTCCCTGTATCTCTCTCTCTCTCCCTCCATCCCTGTATCTCTCTCTCCCTCCCTACCTGTATCTCTCTCTATCTCTCCATCCCTGTGTCTCTCTCTATCGCTCCCTCCCTGTATCCTCTCTCTCCCTCCCTCTATCTCTCTCCCTCCTTCTCTGTATTTCTCTCTATCACTCCATCCCTGTATCTCTCTCTCTATCCCTCCCTGTATCTCTCTCTCTATCTCTCCCTCCCTCCCTCCCTCCCTGTATCTCTCTCTCTCCCTCCCTCCCTGTATCTCTCTCTCTCTCCCTCCATCCCTGTATCTCTCTCTCCCTCCCTACCTGTATCTCTCTCTATCGTTCCATCCCTGCATCTCTCTCCCTCCCTGCCTCCTTGTATCTCCCTGTATCTCTCCCTCCCTGTATCTCCCTCCATCTCTCCCTCCCTGTATTTCCCTATCTCTTCCTCCCTGTATTTCCCTCTCTCTTCCTCCCTGTATCTCCCGCCCTGTATTTCCCTCTCTCTCTCCCTCCCTGTATCTCCCTCCATCTCTCCCTCCCTGTATCTCCCTGTATCTCTCCCTCCCTGTGTTTCCCTCTCTCTCTCCCTCCCTGTATCTCCCTCCATCTCTCCCTCCCTGTATCTCCCTGTATCTCTCCCTCCCTGTATCTCCCTCCATCTCTCCCTCCCTGTATCTCCCTGTATCTCTCCCTCCCTGTGTTTCCCTCTATCTCTCCCTCCCTGTATCTCCCTCCCTGTATCTCCCTCTATCTCTCCCTCCCTGTATCTTCTCTGCAGGTTGAACTGGTGAATATAGGAGGAGCCGACATTGTTGATGGGAATCATAAACTGATTCTTGGACTCATTTGGAGCATAATTCTCCACTGGCAGGTCAGTTAGTCACCCTGTGTGTTGACCAGTACGTATATTGCAGATCAGTCCATCCTCATCACCCCTCTCCTCATCACCCCTCTCATCACCCCTCTCCTCATCACCCCTCTCTCTCCCCTCTCATCATCACCCCTCTCATCACCCCTCTCCTCATCACCCCTCTCATCACCCCTCTCCTCATCACCCCTCTCTCTCCCCCTCTCCTCATCACCCCTCTCATCACCCCTCTCCTCATCACCCCTCTCTCTCCCCCTCTCCTCAGCACCCCTCTCATCACCCCTCTCCTCATCACCCCTCTCTCTCCCCCTCTCCTCATCACCCATCTCATCACCCCTCTCCTCATCACCCCTCTCCTCATCACCCCTCTCATCACCCCTCTCCTCATCACCCCTCTCTCTCCCCCTCTCCTCATCACCCATCTCATCACCCCTCTCCTCATCACCCCTCTCCTCATCACCCCTCTCTCTCCCCCTCTCCTCCCCCTCTCTCTCCCCCTCTCTCCTCCAGCAACACTCAGTCATAATGACTTAATCAATCCACAGGAACATTTACATAGAATTAATGATGCGCTTAATGGGGAAATCTCCATTGGATTTGAATATTTGACGTCTTAAACATACAGACAGTCGGTGTGTGAAGAGCGAAGAGGCCCAGTCAATTAGACAGTCAGAGACATTAGTGGGGTGTCTCAGCGTTGGGCTTCGTCATGGAATGAATTAGTGTGGAAATGCAATGCAGTGACCTACTCCCAAATGAGGGACGCTCGGTCTGTACCCAGAAGGCCGAGCAGCGAGCGCTGGGTTGGGCTACACTGTTGGAGACGAATCACTAACTAATGAACTTGCCTGGAAGTATGGGGATTGGTGAGGAGTCTCTGTGTATGTGTGTATGTGTGTGTGTGTATGGTGTGGGTGTGGTCTGTGTGTGTGGGTATGGTGTGTGTGTGGGTATGGTGTGTGTGGTGTGTGTGTGGTGTGTGGGTGTGTGTGTGGCTGTGGTGTGTGTGTGTATGTGTGTATAGTGTGTGTGTGTGTGTGGTGTGTGTGTGGGTGTGGTGTGTGTGGGTGTGGGTGTGGGTATGGTATGTGTGTGTGGGTATGGTGTGTGTGTGGGTGTGGTGTGGTGTGTGTGTGTGTGGGTGGGTGGGTGGGTGGGTGTGGTGTGTGTGTGTGTGTGTGTGTGTGTGTGTGTGTGTGTGTGTGTGTGTGTGTGTGTGTGTGTGTGTGTGTGTGTGTGTGTGTGTGTGTGTGTGTGTGTGTGTGTGTGTGTGAATCATTTTAGCTCCCTCCTGGCCTATATCTGCCAGTCAGTTGAATGGGGTTATTTTAAAGGCTGTGATTGGCCAGACTAATATTTATTGGGTGTGATTGGCTAAGATAATATTTTATTGGCTCTGATTGGCTAAGTATTCCCGGGCCTGTAATTGGATGCAGTCCCTCAGATAGATGACTTCTGGAGGTTTGTTGGCCCTTGTTCTCTGGTCGGATAATGTTTTTATAGTCAGACACTGCAGAAACGCACAGGGATCGTGTGTGTTAGAGAGAGAGAGAAAGGAAGGCAGGCAGGAAGGAAGGAAGGAAGGAAGGCAGGAAGGAAGGAATAGAGAGAGTCCATGTGTGTATACCCAGCAAACCAAAATTGTTTCTGTGAAGGTTCCCAGAACATTCGTTAGGTCGCGGCAAATGTTCTTATAATACAAAAACTGTCCATTCGTGGAGATGATTATGTTGGTATAAAACCATCGCCTGATGTTGAAAGAATGTTCCTAGAACACCTGTAATCTGTTCTTTAAAGGTTCCCATAATGGTTTGTTAGGTTGTGGGAACAGTCTAGTTGAGAACATTATGGGAAAATCACAAAAGATATCTTCCCAAAACACAAAAACTGTCCCGTCGTGCAGATCATTATACAACGTTTCCTTTAGGGTGCAAAAAATATTCACCTTGTATTACAAGAGCGTTCCCAGAACACATTTAGTCTGCTTTTTAAAGGTTCCCAGAATGTTTCATAAGGTTGTGGGAACATTGTGTGGACATGACAAGAGATATGTTCCCCAAACAAACAAAACAACTGTCCAGGTGTGCTGACAATCATTTAGTGTTTTTATCAGAGTGAACAAAACATTCCTTTGATGTTGCAAGAACGTTGACAGAACAGCCTTTCCCAGAACAGGTAATTATGTTGTGGGAACAGTGTGGGTACATTACAAGAGATAAGTTCCCAAAATACAAAATATGCTCAGTTGGGATGACATTCATACAATGTTTAATTCTTGAGAATACAGGGGGTGCTATTTTCCCATTAGCATAATTTGCTCTACAGATTAAACTGCCTCTTATTCAATTATATTGCTCTTACTATATGCATATAAATAATACCATTGGAAAGAAAACAATCTCTAGTTTCTAAAACCGTTTCAATTTTGTCTCTGAGTGATACACAAGTCATTTGACAGCACTTTCCCTGACCAAGAAGTAGAATGCAAGAAGTCTATGCTCGCTTCAACGCTCTGCCTATATATGGTCATGACCCCTAAGACCAGAAACACACTTCATTCGCCTTCCTCTGGGTGTCAAGAGGACGTCAGAGGAGAAATTCTTTGTTTATCTGGTACTGACGTGAAATAAGACCTATTTCTTTGGCGTGACCGACAACTTCCGGTTTTCTGATTCGCACGAGTTGGAGCTGCGATTGTGTACTGTTTTGCTGGCGTTATGGATGAAAACTATCTCCGTGTCGAATTTTGTTTGATACATGTGACCATATCATCGTAATGTATGTTTTTTCAATATAGTTTAATCAGATTATTAGATTTTTTTCGGGAGTTTTGCGGTGTTCCGTTGTCTGATTTTATTTACGTTTGAGAGATCCGTGCCACTCGACCAGTACCTGTGCTAAATGGAGTGGGAAAGGAACAATTCTGAACGGAACCAACGACTCATCTTGACAAAGGACACTTTGATCAACATTCTGATGAAAGATCAGCCATAGTAAGACCCAATTTACGATGTTATATCATATCTGTTGTGCATGTGAACTGGCCGTGGGCGCCCAGCCGAATCTGCCTGGTATAGCTATGCTAATTTAGCGCTACATTTTGTTTTCGTTATAAAACATTTAATAAATCTGAAATATTGTTTGGATTCACCAGATGTTGGGCTTTCAATATCTGTACGCTGTGTATTTTTCTGAAATGTTTTAAGATGAGTAATTCGTTATATGACGTTGGTCTCTGTAATTGTTCTGGCTGGGTCAGCACTATTTCAGATTGCAGCTGCAATGTAGAACTGTGATTTATACCTGAAAAATGCACATTTTTCCAAAAAAAAACTATGCTATACCATAAATATGTTATCAGACTGTCATCTTATGAAGTTGTTTCTTGGTTAGTGGCTATATATATTTTTATTTAGTCGAATTAGTGATAGCTACTGACGCAGGAAAAAACTGTTGGGAGTAAAAAAATCGTGTCCTTTGCTAACGTGGTTAGCTAATAGATTTACATATTGTGTCTTCCCTGTAAAACATTTTAAAAATCTGAAATGGTGGCTTTATTCACAAGACCTGTATCTTTCATCTGGTGTCTTGGACTTGTGATTTAATGATATTTAGATGCTACAAGTTACTTGTGACGCTATGCTAGCTATGCTACTCAGTGGGGGGGTGGTGGGGGGTGCTCCCGGATCAGGGTTGGTGACTCGTTAGAGGTTTTAAGTTAGGTCGCACAGGACATTCCCTTAATGTTGTAAGAATGAAATAAGTCTGTTTGTATGATGTTCATAGCATATTTGTTTCAGGTTTGACATAATATTCCATTGATGTTCACACAATATACATGTTAGCTTGTCTTTAAGGTCCTCAGAACATTTCAAGAGCATTTAGAAAATGTAATATTTAAGTTTGACCGAATGTTAATGCAGATTAGAGTACATCTGAACAGCATTTAACCACATAAACACAATCATATTATGTACACTTCATATATGTTAACAATCTGCACATGTGAGTTTTGAACTTGCAAAGTTTGGTTCCCGAGCCAAAGTATTAACCCTCCGCTCCACCAGGGGACAGCTGTGACCTTGTGTTTTTTTTTCAGTTAAATATGGTCAATCAGGTTCTGTGTCCTGATTGACCGTATTGGACTGAAGAAACCCCACGTGGTCACAGCTGCCCCCTGGTGGAGCGGAGGGTTAATCATCTGGCTGAAGTTCTTAAGACTGTAGGTTTAATTCCACATATTCTGTAACCATGTTTGATTAGATTTTTTTTTTAAATTCATGTCATGACATTGGCCTGTTGGGGGAGGTTTATGACCCCCATAAATACCTTTGCCCTTTTCTCTCTCTACTCTATAGAGTTGACTCTTGTAAAGCCTTTGTAACATAGAGAGTCTGGTAACATCGAAAGGTGGGAAACGGAACCATATTTCGGTAATCCAACCAGTTGAAAATATGCGTTAAGACTTAATGAATATGATCTCAGATCAGTTGTTGTCTGAGACATTACTACTAATGACAGGATGACATAAACTGTATCTTGGAAAGTTGACACATTCTAGTTATCAGATTCACATGGAATTGTTGTGCAATTTAAATGTTTAAATATGAAACTATTTGTGAAAAGATGAAATGTAATTTTAGCTTCTTAAATGAGAGAACGGTTTGTCATAGAGAAACTCTGCTCACTCAGAGGCCCCGCCCAAGTGAACAGACACTGGGTGTACACTATGAAACACGTCGTTCTTTCACCACTATATAAACCCGTTGACGGAAATTCAACTTTCTGTTCCGAGGACGTGAGGACGACGGTCCTACGTTAAAAGAGCTCAGATAATAACCTAATGAAATTAGCATCGTGTTCAATGTGAAGGTGACGATCGACACGCCGAAAGGATGAATTTCGACTATAACAGCCAGAATATAGGTATGAGCTTAAAAGTATGGCAACTTGGTATGAACTTTGAACTCTTATTCACTCCAGAAGTGATACCTCCTAGCCGTTGAGTTAGCAGCGGGCTAGGAAAGGACGGACGACGTATCCAGTTTACCACCAGAGACATTCTTCAGAGGACAAGAGATCCCTGCTGGGCAACCCGGCCTTCCATCTACGACCAACTTATTGAAGCGCAGCTCAGAGTAAATATTTATTGCATTTTCCTTTTTCCAAATGGGCGGTTATTTAGAATGCATAAGATTCTGTATTTACGATAGCATAGCTTCTCCCTTTGTTACTCAGTCTTCCCGCTCTTTCACTCAAAACCCAACGGGGATTGGGGATTTCTTTGTGTAACCAGCCGTCATATCTGTTCCGTCCGCAAGGGACGTTTTCCTTTATGACATAATTTGTAATCATTGTATGATCCATTCTGTGTAGATGTAATTCAGTGTGATTATTTAGGTATTTAGTAAATAAATAATTTAACCAAATGTTGTATTGCTTATTCAACTTGTTAGCCAGGGTTCGTGAAGATAACCAAGAATTTACGACTTTCAGATGAGACTAAATAAAGTGACGATTAAATATTGACTGCTATTGATGTAAAATATTACTAGGTCTTTAAGAGTTTATTCGGAAGTTAACAGCTCTTTCTTTCGTGGTGCCCCAAATTTCTAGTTAATTACATTTACCTGATTAGCTTAATCAGGTAATATTAATTACAGAGAAATTATTTTATAGAATAGCATGTCATATCACTTCATCCGGCACGGCCAAAGACACGACAACTGAGTATACAAAACATTAAGAACTCCTGCTCTTTCCATGACGTAGACTGACCAGGTGAATCCAGGTGAAAGATATGAACGTGTGGTTGAATCTGTGAATATGTATTGAAATTCACTGCTCGACTGATGGACCTTAATAATTGTATTTGTGGGTTTAAAAAAAATATGTATTTTTAATGTATTTATTTAACCTTTATTTAACTAGGTAAGTCAGTTAAGAACAAATTGTTATTTATAATGATGGCCTACCAAAAGGTGAAAGGCCTCCTGTGGGGACGGGAGATTAAAAAAAAAATATATATATAGGATAAATCACACATCACGACAAGAGAGACACCACAACACTACATAAAGAGAGACCTAAGACAACAACATAGCATGGCAGCTGCACATGACAACACAGTATGGTAGTAACACAACATGACAAAACATGGTAGCAACACAACATGGCAGCAGCACAACATGGTAGCAGCACAAACCATGGTACAAACATTATTGGGCACAAACAACAGCACAAAGGGCAAGAAGGTAGAGACAACAATACATCACACAAAGCAGCCACAACTGTCAGTAAGAGTGTCCATGATTGAGTCTTTGAATGAAGAGATTGATATTAAACTGTCCAGTTTGAGTGTTTGTTGCAGCTCGTTCCAGTCGCTAGCTGCAGTGAACTAAAAAGAGGAGCGACCCAGGGAGATGAGGGAGGCCATGCTCATTTTTACCCCTGAAATGATTTAGGCTTGTCATAACAAAGGGGTTGAATACTTATTGACTCAAGACATTTCAGATTTTAATTTTTGATTAATTTGTAAAAATTTTAAATAACAGTATTCCACGTTGATGTTATGGGGCATCGTGTGTAGGCCAGTATTCCACGTTGATGTTATGGGGTATCGTGTGTAGGCCAGTATTCCACGTTGATGTTATGGGGCATCGTGTGTAGGCCAGTATTCCACGTTGATGTTATGGGGCATCGTCTGTAGGCCAGTATTCCACGTTGATGTTATGGGGCATCGTGTGTAGGCCAGTATTCCACTTTGATGTTATGGGGTGTCGTGTGTAGGCCAGTATTCCACGTTGATGTTATGGGATATTGTGTGTAAGCCAGTATTCCTCGTTGATGTTATGGGATATTGTGTGTAAGCCAGTATTCCTCGTTGATGTTATGGGATATTGTGTGTAAGCCAGTATTCCTCGTTGATGTTATGGGGCATCGTGTGTAAGCCAGTATTCCACGTTGATGTTATGGGGTGTCGTGTGTAGGCCAGTATTCCTCGTTGATGTTATGGGATATTGTGTGTAAGCCAGTATTCCTCGTTGATGTTATGGGATATTGTGTGTAAGCCAGTATTCCTCGTTGATGTTATGGGGCATCGTGTGTAAGCCAGTATTCCACGTTGATGTTATGGGGTGTCGTGTGTAGGCCAGTATTCCTCGTTGATGTTATGGGATATTGTGTGTAAGCCAGTATTCCTCGTTGATGTTATGGGATATTGTGTGTAAGCCAGTATTCCACGTTGATGTTATGGGATATTGTGTGTAGGCCAGTATTCCACGTTGATGTTATGGGGCATCGTGTGTAGGCCAGTATTCCACGTTGATGTTATGGGGCATCGTGTGTAGGCCAGTATTCCACGTTGATGTTATGGGGTATCGTGTGTAGGCCAGTATTCCACGTTGATGTTATGGGATATTGTGTGTAGGCCAGTATTCCACGTTGACGTTATGGGGTATCGTGTGTAGGCCAGTATTCCACGTTGATGTTATGGGGCATCGTGTGTAGGCCAGTATTCCACGTTGATGTTATGGGGTGTCGTGTGTAGGCCAGTATTCCACTTTGATGTTATGGGGTATCGTGTGTAGGCCAGTATTCCACTTTGATGTTATGGGGCATCGTGTGTAGGCCAGTATTCCACTTTGATGTTATGGGGCATCGTGTGTAGGCCAGTATTCCACGTTGATGTTATGGGGCATCGTGTGTAGGCCAGTATTCCACGTTGATGTTATGGGGTATCGTGTGTAGGCCAGTATTCCACGTTGCTGTTATGGGGTATCGTGTGTAGGCCAGTATTCCACGTTGATGTTATGGGGTATCGTGTGTAGGCCAGTATTCCACGTTGATGTTATGGGGTGTCGTGTGTAGGCCAGTATTCCACGTTGATGTTATGGGGCATCGTGTGTAGGCCAGTATTCCACGTTGATGTTATGGGGCATCGTGTGTAGGCCAGTATTCCTCGTTGATGTTATGGGGCATCGTGTGTAGGCCAGTATTCCACTTTGATGTTATGGGGTATCGTGTGTAGGCCAGTATTCCACGTTGATGTTATGGGGCATCGTGTGTAGGCCAGTATTCCACGTTGATGTTATGGGGCATCGTGTGTAGGCCAGTATTCCACGTTGATGTTATGGGATATTGTGTGTAGGCCAGTATTCCACGTTGATGTTATGGGGTATCGTGTGTAGGCCAGTATTCCTCGTTGATGTTATGGGGCATCGTGTGTAGGCCAGTATTCCTCGTTGATGTTATGGGGTGTCGTGTGTAGGCCAGTATTCCTCGTTGATGTTATGGGGTGTCGTGTGTAGGCCAGTATTCCACCTTGATGTTATGGGGTATCGTGTGTAAGCCAGTGACAAAACATCTCAATTGAATCCATTTTAAATTCAGGCTGTAACACAATGTGGGAATAAGTCTGTACTTTCTGAAGGCACTGTATCTCTTGTACCCAGACTGTTCCCACAACCGAATGAAAATGTTCTGGTGTCGCGCTCGCTATCCTCAAACTCCCTGTCATAAATCAACCAAGGCGCAGCGTGCATGTCGTTCCACATCTTATAATCGGAGTGAAAACCTTAACAAAACAAACAGGTAAACAGCAATGAACGTGACGCTACCGAGGTGCACACAAACACACACGGAAAATAATAATTACCCACAACATTAGGTGGGGAAAAAGGCTGCCTAAGTATGATTCTCAAACAGAGATAACGATAGACAGCTGTCCCTGATTGAGAACCATACCCGGCCAAAACATAGAAATACAGAAACCTAGAAAACAAAACATAGAATGCCCACCCCACATCACACCCTGACCTAACCAAATAGAGAAATTAAACGGCTCTCTAAGGTCAGGGCGTGACATCTGGCAACGTTTAAAGAACTTAAAAAGGCTGTTTTGTCAACATTCTTGCAACATCAAAGGAATGTTTTGTTCACCATGATACAAACATTATCTGAATGTCAGATATGTGATGTCCCCACAATTTTTCCACTAGACTGTTCCCACAACCTAATGAAACATTCTGGGAACCTTTAAAGAACAGATGAAATGTGTTCTGGGAACATCCTTGTAACATCAGGGGAGTGTTTTTTGCACCCTAAACCCTAAACATACAAACATGTGGTGTCTGTTACAGATGTAATGTACAACATGTGGTGTCTGTTACAGATGTAATGTACAACATGTGGTGTCTGTTACAGATGTAATGTACAACATGTGGTGTCTGGTACAGATGTAATGTACAACATGTGGTGTCTGTTACAGATGTAATGTACAACATGTGGTGTCTGGTACAGATGTAATGTACAACATGTGGTGTCTGTTACAGATGTAATGTACAACATGTGGTGTCTGGTACAGATGTAATGTACAACATGTGGTGTCTGTTACAGATGTAATGTACAACATTTTAGTGAATGTTAGGAGAACATTCCAAGGATATTTCACCTAAAAAAGTTCTAGAACCATATATATTTAATCAAAAACATTCTCTGGATGTTTTTGGAATGTTATCCTACTGTTAGATAAACTCTAACTAGAACTTAAAGGGAATGTTATCCTACTGTTAGATAAACTCTAACTAGAACTTAAAGGGAATGTTATCCTACTGTTAGATAAACTCTAACTAGAATTTAAAGGGAATGTTATCCTACTGTTAGATAAACTCTAACTAGAACTTAAAGGGAACGTTATCCTACTGTTAGATAAACTCTAACTAGAACTTAAAGGGAATGTTATCCTACTGTTAGATAAACTCTAACTAGAACTTAAAGGGAATGTTATCCTACTGTTAGATAAACTCTAACTAGAACTTAAAGGGAATGTTATCCTACTGTTAGATAAACTCTAACTAGAACTTAAAGGGAATGTTATCCTACTGTTAGATAAACTCTAACTAGAACTTAAAGGGAATGTTATCCTACTGTTAGATAAACTCTAACTAGAACTTAAAGGGAATGTTATCCTACTGTTAGATAAACTCTAACTAGAACTTAAAGGGAATGTTATCCTACTGTTAGATAAACTCTAACTAGAACTTAAAGGGAATGTTATCCTACTGTTAGATAAACTCTAACTAGAACTTAAAGGGAATGTTATCCTACTGTTAGATAAACTCTAACTAGAACTTAAAGGGAATGTTATCCTACTGTTAGATAAACTCTAACTAGAACTTAAAGGGAATGTTATCCTACTGTTAGATAAACTCTAACTAGAACTTAAAGGGAATGTTATCCTACTGTTAGATAAACTCTAACTAGAACTTAAAGGGAATGGTATCCTACTGTTAGATAAACTCTAACTAGAACTTAAAGGGAATGTTATCCTACTGTTAGATAAACTCTAACTAGAACTTAAAGGGAATGGTATCCTACTGTTAGATAAACTCTAACTAGAACTTAAAGGGAATGTTATCCTACTGTTAGATAAACTCTAACTAGAACTTAAAGGGAATGTTATCCTACTGTTAGATAAACTCTAACTAGAACTTAAAGGGAATGTTATCCTACTGTTAGATAAACTCTAACTAGAACTTAAAGGGAATGTTATCCTACTGTTAGATAAACTCTAACTAGAACTTAAAGGGAATGTTATCCTACTGTTAGATAAACTCTAACTAGAACTTAAAGGTAATGTTATCCTACTGTTAGATAAACTCTAACTAGAACTTAAAGGGAATGTTATCCTACTGTTAGATAAACTCTAACTAGAACTTAAAGGGAATGTTATCCTACTGTTAGATAAACTCTAACTAGAACTTAAAGGGAATGTTATCCTACTGTTAGATAAACTCTAACTAGAACTTAAAGGGAATGTTATCCTACTGTTAGATAAACTCTAACTAGAACTTAAAGGGAATGGTATCCTACTGTTAGATAAACTCTAACTAGAACTTAAAGGGAATGTTATCCTACTGTTAGATAAACTCTAACTAGAACTTAAAGGGAATGTTATCCTACTGTTAGATAAACTCTAACTAGAACTTAAAGGGAATGTTATCCTACTGTTAGATAAACTCTAACTAGAACTTAAAGGGAATGTTATCCTACTGTT
>NC_092095.1:68904089-68907886 GCF_045679555.1 Salvelinus alpinus
GTAGAGGGCCAGGGAGGTAGAGGGTCAGGGAGGTAGAGGGCCAGGGAGTTACCAGGGAGGTAGAGGGCCAGGGAGGTAGAGGGTCAGGGAGGTAGAGGGCCAGGGAGTTACCAGGGAGGTAGAGGGCCAGGGAGGTAGAGGGTCAGGGAGGTAGAGAGCCAGGGAGTTACCAGGGAGGTAGAGGGCCAGGGAGGTAGAGGGTCAGGGAGGTAGAGGGTCAGGGAGGTAGAGGATCGGGGAGGTACAGGGTCAGGGAGGTACCAGGGAGGTAGAGGGCCAGGCAGGTAGAGGGTCAGGGAGGTACCATGGAGTTAGAGGGTCAGGGACGTAGAGGGTCAGGGACGTAGAGGGCCAGGGAGGTAGAGGGTCAGGGAGTTAGAGGGTCAGTGAGGTAGAGGGTCAGGGAGGTACCAGGGAGTTAGAGTGCCAGGGAGGTAGAGGGTCAGGGAGGTACCAGGGAGTTAGAGGGCCAGGGAGGTAGAGGGCCAGGGAGGTAGAGGGTCAGAGAGGTAGAGGGTCAGAGAGATAGAGGGTCAGGGAGGTAGAGGGTCAGGGACGTAGAGGGTCAGGGACGTAGAGGGCCAGGGAGGTAGAGGGTCAGGGAGTTAGAGGGTCAGTGAGGTAGAGGGTCAGGGAGGTACCAGGGAGTTAGAGTGCCAGGGAGGTAGAGGGTCAGGGAGGTACCAGGGAGTTAGAGGGCCAGGGAGGTAGAGGGCCAGGGAGGTAGAGGGTCAGAGAGGTAGAGGGTCAGAGAGATAGAGGGTCAGGGAGGTAGAGGGTCAGGGAGTTAGAGGGTCAGGGATGTAGAGTGCCAGGGAGGTAGAGGGTCAGGGAGTTAGAGGGTCAGAGAGGTAGAGGTTCAGGGAGTTAGAGGGTTTGGGAGGTTGATGGTCAGGTTGGTAGAGAGTCAGGGAGGTAGATGGAGGTAGATGGTAGATGGAGGTACAGGGAGGTAAGATGGAGGTAAATAGAGGTACAGGGAAGTAGATGGAGGTAGATGGAGGTAGATGGGGGTAGATAGAGGTACAGGGAAGTAGATGGAGGTGGATGGAGGTACAGGGAAGTAGATGGAGGTGGATGGAGGTACAGGGAGGTAGATGGAGGTAGATGGAGGTACAGGGAAGTAGATGGAGGTAGATAGAGGTACAGGGAAGTAGATGGAGGTAGATGGAGGTACAGGGAAGTAGATGGAGGTAGATGGAGGTACAGGGAAGTAGATGGAGGTAGATAGAGGTACAGGGAGGTAGATAGAGGTAGATAGAGGTACAGGGAGGTAGATAGAGGTACAGGGAGGTAGATATAGGTACAGGGAGGTAGATAGAGGTAGATGGAGGTAGATAGAGGTACAGGGAGGTAGATAGAGGTAGATAGATGTACAGGGAGGTAGATAGAGGTAGATGGAGGTAGATGGAGGTAGATAGAGGTACAGGGAGGTAGATAGAGGTAGATAGAGGTACAGTGAAGTAGATGGAGGTAGATAGAAGTACAGGGAGGTAGATGGAGGTAGATAGAGGTACAGGGAAGTAGATGGAGGTAGATAGAGGTACAGGGAAGTAGATGGAGGTAGATGGAGGTAGATAGAGGTACAGGGAAGTAGATGGAGGTAGATGGAGGTAGATAGAGGTACATGGAAGTAGATGGAGGTACAGGGAAGTAGATGGAGGTAGATGGAGGTACAGGGAAGTAGATGGAGGTAGATAGAGGTACAGGGAAGTAGATGGAGGTAGATGGAGGTACAGGGAGGTAGATGGAGGTGGATGGATAAAACCCTTAGAGAGAGAAACTAAATCAAATCAATACACTCCGTCAGAAACATCTGTATTACTTATTACATTCACCTTTCACCCTCTGGCCTTTCTAGTGAGGCTGATCCGCCTCAGCAGGAAGTCAGGACAGAGGTCAACACAGAGGTTAAAGGTTACAGGAAATAAAAGAAGGGGAAGAACGCTGCTTTGGTTCCTGTGTGTAGATGAACCTCAGCTCTCCCCCTTTCTTCACCTTTACTCAGACTAAATATTTCAAAACGTTCAAAATATCCTCTGTTTCTTAGTCACAGTGTTTTTCAGTACAATTCCCATCAGAATTCGGGACAATAGACTTCAGAAAATGTTTATTTGCGTGTCCTTTCAGGTGCCTCCTTTCTCACCCGTGAAGAACCAACTCAAAGCCAATAACAAGTCCACACATACTACATCACCCTTTGTATTACCACCGCTAACACATAATACATCACCCGCTGTATTACCACCCTAACACATAATACATCACCCGCTGTATTACCACCACTAACACATAATACATCACCCGCTGTATTACCACCACTAACACATAATACATCACCCTCTGTATTACCACCACTAACACATAATACATCACCCGCTGTATTACCACCCTAACACATAATACATCACCCGCTGTATTACCACCACTAACACATAATACATCACCCGCTGTATTACCACCACTAACACATAATACATCACCCTCTGTATTACCACCACTAACACATAATACATCACCCGCTGTATTACCACCACTAACACATAATACATCACCCGCTGTATTACCACCACTAACACATAATACATCACCCTCTGTATTACCACCACTAACACATAATACATCACCCGCTGTATTACCACCCTAACACATAATACATCACCCGCTGTATTACCACCACTAACACATAATACATCACCCGCTGTATTACCACCACTAACACATAATACATCACCCGCTGTATTACCACCACTAACACATAATACATCACCCGCTGTATTACCACCACTAATACATAATACATCACCCGCTGTATTACCACCACTAACACATAATACATCACCCGCTGTATTACCACCACTAACACATAATACATCACCCGCTGTATTACCACCACTAACACATAATACATCACCCGCTGTATAACCACCACTAACACATAATACATCACCCGCTGTATTACCACCACTAACACATAATACATCACCCGCTGTATTACCACCACTAACACATAATACATCACCCGCTGTATTACCACCACTAACACATAATACATCACCCGCTGTATAACCACCACTAACACATAATACATCACCCGCTGTATTACCACCACTAACACATAATACATCACCCGCTGTATTACCACCACTAACACATAATACATCACCCGCTGTATTACCACCACTAACACATAATACATCACCCGCTGTATTACCACCACTAATACATATTCATCAGTATAGCTGGGTGGGTTGTGTGTGTATGCAGGTGTGTGTGTGGGTAAAACGTAGGGCAAAAACAAACTGATGTCCAGGCCTTACTTCATTGGGCCTTAAGTTCAGGTCCAAAACGCTTCTTAACAGCTTCTACACCCAAGACATACGACTCCTGAAGAGTGCATCAAATGGCCACCCAGACTATTTGCATTGTCGCCCCCCTCTTTTACCCTGCTGCTGCTCTCTGTTTATTATCTATGTCACTTTAACTCTACCTACATGTACATATTACCTCAATTACCTCAACTAACCTGTGTCCCCGCACACTGACTCTGTACCGGTACCTCCTGTTTGTTGCCAAGAGCCTGTCAGTAAGCGTTTCACTGTAAGGTCTACTACACCTGTTGTATTCAGCATTTCACTGTAAGGTCTACTACACCTGTTGTATTCGGCGTTTCACTGTAAGGTCTACTACACCTGTTGTATTCTGCGTTTCACTGTAAGGTCTACTACACCTGTTGTATTCAGCGTTTCACTGTAAGGTCTACTACACCTGTTGTATTCGGCGTTTCACTGTAAGGT
>NC_092095.1:68907986-68920486 GCF_045679555.1 Salvelinus alpinus
AAAAAAATGATTTCAATCAACATCTATAGTCTCTCCACTCTGTCCAGCTTGATACCAGTCATCTATAGTCTCCTCACTCTGTCCAGCTTGATACCAGTCATCTACAGTCTCTTCACTCTGTCCAGCTTGATACCAGTCATCTACAGTCTCTTCACTCTGTCCAGCTTGATAACAGTCATCTACAGTCTCTTCACTCTGTCCAGCTAGATAACAGTCATCTACAGTCTCTTCACTCTGTCCAGCTTGATACCAGTCATCTATAGTCTCTTCACTCTGTCCAGCTTGATAACAGTCATCTATAGTCTCTTCACTCTGTCCAGCTTGATAACAGTCATCTATAGTCTCTTCACTCTGTCCAGCTAGATAACAGTCATCTACAGTCTCTACACTCTGTCCAGCTTAATAACAGTCATCTACAGTCTCTTCACTCTGTCCAGCTTGATACCAGTCATCTATAGTCTCTTCACTCTGTCCAGCTTGATACCAGTCATCTATAGTCTCTTCACTCTGTCCAGCTTGATACCAGTCATCTATAGTCTCTTCACTCTGTCCAGCTAGATAACAGTCATCTACAGTCTCTTCACTCTGTCCAGCTAGATAACAGTCATCTACAGTCTCTACACTCTGTCCAGCTTGATACCAGTCATCTACAGTCTCTTCACTCTGTCCAGCTTGATACCAGTCATCTACAGTCTCTTCACTCTGTCCAGCTTGATAACAGTCATCTACAGTCTCTTCACTCTGTCCAGCTTGATAACAGTCATCTACAGTCTCTTCACTCTGTCCAGCTTGATAACAGTCATCTACAGTCTCTTCACTCTGTCCAGCTTGATAACAGTCATCTACAGTCTCTTCACTCTGTCCAGCTTGATAACAGTCATCTACAGTCTCTACACTCTGTCCAGCTAGATAACAGTCATCTATAGTCTCTACACTCTGTCCAGCTTGATAACAGTCATCTATAGTCTCTACACTCTGTCCAGCTAGATAACAGTCATCTATAGTCTCTACACTCTGTCCAGCTTGATAACAGTCATCTACAGTCTCTACACTCTGTCCAGCTAGATAACAGTCATCTATAGTCTCTACACTCTGTCCAGCTTGATAACAGTCATCTATAGTCTCTACACTCTGTCCAGCTAGATAACAGTCATCTATAGTCTCTACACTCTGTCCAGCTAGATAACAGTCATCTACAGTCTCTACACTCTGTCCAGCTAGATAACAGTCATCTATAGTCTCTTCACTCTGTCCAGCTTGATAACAGTCATTTATAGTCTCTTCACTCTGTCCAGCTAGATAACAGTCATCTATAGTCTCTTCTCTCTGTCCAGCTTGATAACAGTCATCTATAGTCTCTTCACTCTGTCCAGCTTGATAACAGTCATCTACAGTCTCTTCACTCTGTCCAGCTTGATAACAGTCATCTACAGTCTCTACACTCTGTCCAGCTTGATAACAGTCATCTAGAGTCTCTACACTCTGTCCAGCTAGATAACAGTCATCTACAGTCTCTACACTCTGTCCAGCTAGATAACAGTCATCTATAGTCTCTTCACTCTGTCCAGCTTGATAACAGTCATCTACAGTCTCTACACTCTGTCCAGCTTAGATAACAGTCATCTATAGTCTCTTCACTCTGTCCAGCTTGATAACAGTCATCTACAGTCTCTTCACTCTGTCCAGCTTAGATAACAGTCATCTACAGTCTCTTCACTGTGTCCAGTTAGATAACAGTCATCTACAGTCTCTTCACTCTGTCCAGCTTGATAACAGTCATCTATAGTCTCTTCACTCTGTCCAGCTTGATACCAGTCAATCCACAGTCTCTTCACTCTGTCCAGCTTGATAGTCAGTCACTCCACAGTCTCTTCACTCTGTCCAGCTTGATAACAGTCATCTACAGTCTCTTCACTCTGTCCAGCTAGATAACAGTCATCTACAGTCTCTACACTCTGTCCAGCTTGATAACAGTCATCTACAGTCTCTTCACTCTGTCCAGCTTGATACCAGTCATCTACAGTCTCTTCACTCTGTCCAGCTCGATAACGAGTCATCTATAGTCTCTTCACTCTGTCCAGCTAGATAACAGTCATCTATAGTCTCTTCACTCTGTCCAGCTTGATAACAGTCATCTATAGTCTCTTCACTCTGTCCAGCTTGATAACAGTCATCTACAGTCTCTACACTCTGTCCAGCTAGATAACAGTCATCTATAGTCTCTACACTCTGTCCAGCTTGATAACAGTCATCTATAGTCTCTACACTCTGTCCAGCTAGATAACAGTCATCTACAGTCTCTACACTCTGTCCAGCTTGATAACAGTCATCTATAGTCTCTTCACTCTGTCCAGCTTGATAACAGTCATCTACAGTCTCTACACTCTGTCCAGCTAGATAACAGTCATCTATAGTCTCTACACTCTGTCCAGCTTGATAACAGTCATCTATAGTCTCTACACTCTGTCCAGCTAGATAACAGTCATCTATAGTCTCTACACTCTGTCCAGCTAGATAACAGTCATCTACAGTCTCTACACTCTGTCCAGCTAGATAACAGTCATCTATAGTCTCTTCACTCTGTCCAGCTTGATAACAGTCATCTATAGTCTCTTCACTCTGTCCAGCTAGATAACAGTCATCTATAGTCTCTTCACTCTGTCCAGCTTGATAACAGTCATCTACAGTCTCTACACTCTGTCCAGCTAGATAACAGTCATCTATAGTCTCTTCTCTCTGTCCAGCTTGATAACAGTCATCTACAGTCTCTACACTCTGTCCAGCTAGATAACAGTCATCTATAGTCTCTACACTCTGTCCAGCTTGATAACAGTCATCTATAGTCTCTACACTCTGTCCAGCTAGATAACAGTCATCTACAGTCTCTACACTCTGTCCAGCTAGATAACAGTCATCTATAGTCTCTACACTCTGTCCAGCTTGATAACAGTCATCTATAGTCTCTACACTCTGTCCAGCTAGATAACAGTCCATCTACAGTCTCTACACTCTGTCCAGCTAGATAACAGTCATCTATAGTCTCTTCACTCTGTCCAGCTTGATAACAGTCATCTATAGTCTCTTCACTCTGTCCAGCTTGATAACAGTCATCTATAGTCTCTTCACTCTGTCCAGCTTGATAACAGTCATCTATAGTCTCTTCACTCTGTCCAGCTTGATAACAGTCATCTATAGTCTCTTCACTCTGTCCAGCTTGATAACAGTCATCTATAGTCTCTCCACTCTGTCCAGCTTGATAACAGTCATCTATAGTCTCTTCACTCTGTCCAGCTTGATAACAGTCATCTATAGTCTCTCCACTCTGTCCAGCTTGATAACAGTCATTATAGTCTCTTCACTCTGTCCAGCTTGATAACAGTCATCTATAGTCTCTACACTCTGTCCAGCTTGATAACAGTCATCTACAGTCTCTTCACTCTGTCCAGCTTGATAACAGTCATCTATAGTCTCTTCACTCTGTCCAGCTTGATAACAGTCATCAAAACAAAAGCTAGACAGTCAGGAAGCATAGAAACATTCTAAAGCGATGGATAGAGAAATATGTTTTTGAACGTATCGAAGGCGAGGAAATATAATAGATTTTAAGTGCGGCTCTCCGGACCTCTGTGAAGGCCAAGTGCTGTAGGGAATAGAATCAGTTCTGTAGCAAGCTGAGGTAGTCATTATCTCCTCGTGGCTACAGAGCTGTATCTATTACATAATGGAGCTCTCTCTGTCTCTCTGAAGTTTGGAGCTGAGCTGATTACTGATAACTGGACTCTGTTAGAAGCAGGGCTTCTGTGTGTGTAGACTTTGGTGTGGCTCTAACAACCTTGCAGTGTCAGCACTGTGATTTCTCTAGAGACACTCTGATAGGCAGACTGATAGACATCATTACTTCCTATTCTGACTCACTCACTTCCTGCTTCCTGTGGCATCGACATTCTGAGAGTTCTATTTCAACTGACTGAACACCCTGACCTGACCTGGTTCTGGTCAAAAGTAGTATACTATATTGGGAATAGTGTGCCATTTGGGAAGTAACCTTAGTGTAGATGTTATCAGCCAGACTAGAGTCAGCCAACAAACCACCAACACAACACTGCTAGCATGAGACAAGACAGCAAGAAACATCCGTTAGTTTGTAGCCTTTTGGCTGAGAGATGGAGACTGGAATAACGGTCAGTGCAGAGAAAGGCTGAGCCGGCGGGCTGGTTGACTGGCTGGTTGACTGGCTGGTTGACTGGTTAAGTGGCGGGCTGGTTGACTGGCTGGTTGACTGGCTGGTTGACTGGTTAAGTGGCTGGCTGGTTGACTGGCTGGTTGACTGGCTGGTTGACTGGTTAAGTGGCTGGCTGGTTGACTGGCTGGTTGACTGGCTGGTTGACTGGTTAAGTGGCTGGCTGGTTGACTGGCTGGTTGACTGGTTAAGTGGCTGGCTGGTTGACTGGCTGGTTGACTGGCTGGTTGACTGGTTAAGTGGCTGGCTGGTTGACTGGCTGGTTGGCTGGCTGACTGGCTGGTTAAGTGGCTGGCTGGTTGACTGGCTGGTTGGCTGGCTGACTGGCTGGTTAAGTGGCTGGCTGGTTGACTGGCTGGTTGACTGGCTGACTGGCTGGTTAAGTGGCTGGCTGGTTGACTGGCTGGCTTGCCAGCTGGCTGACTGACTGGCTGATTGGCTAGCTGGCTGGCTGCCTGGTTTAGTGGCTGTGTTCTCTCTGCCATAATAAGGGTCTGTCTTCCGTTTAGCCTCTCAAATGAAAGCACTTAAGCTGGAGTGGCCAGGAGAACTCAGCCAGCCCAGGTCTACCAAGCACGGACAGACAGACAGACAGCCACACCATCTTAATACATCCAGAAACACAGTAACTAACACACACATATGCATGCTCCCACAGATACACGCACACATAACACACATGCACGCACATGCACACACATGCACACACGCGAGCGAGCGCACACACACACAGACACACACAGACACCAGGGAACGACCCAGGCCCCTCTTATCCCAACACACAGACACACACAGACACCAGGGAACGACCCAGGCCCCTCTTATCCCAACACACAGACACCAGGGAACGACCCAGGCCCCTCTTATCCCAACACACAGACACACACAGACACCAGGGAACGACCCAGGCCCCTCTTATCCCAACACACAGACACACACAGACACCAGGGAATGACCCAGGCCCCTCTTATCCCAACACACAGACACACACAGACACCAGGGAACGACCCAGGCCCCTCTTATCCCAACACACAGACACACACAGACACCAGGGAACGACCCAGGCCCCTCTTATCCCAACACACAGACACACACAGACACCAGGGAACGACCCAGGCCCCTCTTATCCCAACACACAGACACACACAGACACCAGGGAACGACCCAGGCCCCTCTTATCCCAACACACAGACACATACAGACACCAGGGAACGACCCAGGCCCCTCTTATCCCAACACACAGACACACACAGACACCAGGGAACGACCCAGGCCCCTCTTATCCCAACACACAGACACACACAGACACCAGGGAACGACCCAGGACCTCTTATCCCAACACAGAGACCAACTGGCTACAATACTGTGAGTCACATTTACTGTGCTAAGCCCTTACTTACCACTTACCACTAACTAAACACACTCTCCATTTGCCCTAGACTTCATCTTAATTACACTTTACCTTCATAAATTATTTTCACCCTGCTTGTCTGCAATGTTTAATTTTCCCTTGAGGCGTGAAAAGTGCAAACGCTTAGTAAATCTGACCCTAAAAGTCTCTGGTTAACTGAACATTAGATTAATAGTGATTACTGAAATACATGATTGGAATGCACATTATTGAGTTAGCATCATCATGGCTTGTATTATGGCTGTGAGGAGGGGCTGTGTGTGTGAGTGTGTGTGTGAGTGTGTGTGTGTGTGTGTGTGTGTGTTATGTGCATCGGAAATTATTAGTGAGAAATTGATCAGACAAACTTGACCCTAACTACCTCTGTATTGATCACACAGGGTTGTCTATACAAGTGATTTGTGTTCCGCTGTTATTGTTGTGTTTGTCAATTTTGGAAATGAAAGACAGAGATATCTCATTTATATAAGTATTCACACCTCTGAGTCAATACTTTGTAGAAGCATCTTTGGCAGCGGTTACAGCTGTGAGTCTTTCTGGGTAAGTCTCTAAGAGCTTTCCACAAGTGGATTGTGCAACATTTGCCCATTATCCTTATCAAAATTCTTCAAGCTCTGTCACATTGATTGATGATCATTGCTAGACAGACATGTTTAGGTTTTGCCATAGATTTTCAAGTAGATTTATGTCAAAACTGTAACTCGGCCACTCAGCAACATTCACTGTGTTCCTGGTCAGCAGCTCCAGTGTAGAATTGGACTTGTGTTTTAGTTTATTGTCCTGCTGGTGAATTCATCGCCCAGTATCTGGTGGAAAACAGACTGAACCAGGTTTTCCTCTAAGAATTTTACCTGTGCTAGCTCCATTCTGTTTCTTTTTTATCCTGATGAACTCCCCAGTCCTTAACGATTACAAGCATACCCATAACATGATGCAGACACCACTATGCTTGAAAATATGGAGAGTGGTATTCAGTAATGTGTTGTATTGGATTTGCCCCAAAGACAGAGATCAGTCTGTCCTATTGGTCATTTTTCAGTGGAGTGCTAAGGGAACAGAGCTAGGCCGATGGCTGTGGGGCGGCCTGCCTATTAAAACTGTAGGGTAAACACTGAGTTAGCAGCCACCACAACGTATTCCCTAAGGTGGGCTGTTAGGGTCTGTTGTAGTCTCCGCCCCCTCCTCAAATCTTCACAGATCACATCGAGCCAATTAGAGAGAGAGACAGAGGTCATGTGAGGGGTTTTCCAAGAGATAAATACACTAGAATGTTTGTTATTTAAAAGGTAATCTCTGGGGGTTGTGACTGTGCATTATAAATGGCTGAGTCACTATCTAATGTTATTGTTGAGTGAGTCTACAGCTTTCAGAGGTCTGTCCCTAAGGTCTGTACCACGCCCTAAACACACACACACACACACACAGCCCTAAACACACACACACACACACAGCCCTAAACACAAACACACACGCACACACACACACAGCCCTAAACACACTCACACACACACACAGCCCTAAACACACTCACACACACACACAGCCCTAAACACACACACACACACACACACACAGCCCTAAACACACTCACACACACACACAGCCCTAAACACACACACACACACACACACACACACACACAGCCCTAAACACACACACACACACACACAGCCCTAAACACACACGCACACACACACACACACACACACATCCCTAAACACACACACACACACACACACACACACACACACACACAGCCCTAAACACACACACACACACACAGCCCTAAACACACTCACACACACACACACAGTCCTAAACACACTCAAACACACACACAGCCCTAAACACACACACACACACACACACACAGCCCTAAACACACTCACACACACACACACAGCCCTAAACACACACACACACACACACACAGCCCTAAACACACACACACACCCTACACACACACACACACACACACAGCCCTAAACACACACACACACACACACACAGCCCTAAACACACACACACACACAGCCCTAAACACACACACACACACAGCCCTAAACACACACGCACACACACAGCCCTAAACACACACACACACACACAGCCCTAAACACGCACACACACAGCCCTAAACACACACACACACACACACACACACACACACACACACACACACACACACACACACACACACACACACACACACACACACACACACACACACACACACACACACACACACACAGCCCTAAACACGCACACACACACAGCCCTAAACACGCACACACATGCACACACACAGCCCTAAACACACACACACACACACACACACACACACACACACACACACACACACACACACACACACACACACACACACACACACACGCACACATGCACACACGCACACGCACACACGCACACACACACAGCCCTAAACAGGCACACGTATCAGATCTGTACTGTGTACCAACCAGCAGCCTCCGGCTGAGTCATTACATAGTGTACCAACCAGCAGCCTCCGGCTGAGTCATTACATAGTATACCAACCAGCAGCTTCCTGCTGAGTCAATACATAGTGTACCAACCAGCAGCCTACGGCTGAGTCATTACATAGTGTACCAACCAGCAGCCTCCGGCTGAGTCATTACATAGTGTACCAACCATCAGCTTCCTGCTGAGTCAATACATAGTGTACCAACCAGCAGCCTCCGGCTGAGTCAATACATAGTGTACAAACCAGCAGCCTCCGGCTGACTCATTACATAGTGTACCAACCAGCAGCCTCCGGCTGAGTCATTACATAGTGTACCAACCAGCAGCCTCCTGCTGAGTCATTACATAGTGTACCAACCACTAGCCTCTGGCTGAGTCATTACATAGTGTACCAACCAGCAGCCTCCTGCTGAGTCATTACATAGTGTACCAACCATTAGCCTCTGGCTGAGTCATTACATAGTGTACCAACCAGCAGCCTCCTGCTGAGTCATTACATAGTGTACCAACCATTAGCCTCTGGCTGAGTCATTACATAGTGTACCAACCAGCAGCCTACGGCTGAGTCATTACATAGTGTACCAACCAGCAGCATCCGGCTGAGTCATTACATAGTGTACCAACCAGCAGCCTCCGGCTGAGTCATTACATAGTGTACCAACCAGCAGCCTCCGGCTGAGTCATTACATAGTATACCAACCAGCAGCTTCCTGCTGAGTCAATACATAGTGTACCAACCAGCAGCCTACGGCTGAGTCATTACATAGTGTACCAACCAGCAGCCTCCGGCTGAGTCATTACATAGTGTACCAACCATCAGCTTCCTGCTGAGTCAATACATAGTGTACCAACCAGCAGCCTCCGGCTGAGTCAATACATAGTGTACAAACCAGCAGCCTCCGGCTGACTCATTACATAGTGTACCAACCAGCAGCCTCCGGCTGAGTCATTACATAGTGTACCAACCAGCAGCCTCCTGCTGAGTCATTACATAGTGTACCAACCACTAGCCTCTGGCTGAGTCATTACATAGTGTACCAACCAGCAGCCTCCTGCTGAGTCATTACATAGTGTACCAACCATTAGCCTCTGGCTGAGTCATTACATAGTGTACCAACCAGCAGCCTCCTGCTGAGTCATTACATAGTGTACCAACAAGCAGCTTCCTGCTGAGTCAATACATAGTGTACCAGCCAGCAGCCTCCGGCTGAGTCATTACATAGTGTACCAACCAGCAGCCTCCGGCTGAGTCAATACATAGTGTACCAACCAGCAGCCTCCGGCTGAGTCATTACATATTGTACCAACCAGCAGCCTCCGGCTGAGTCAATACATAGTGTACCAACCAGCAGCCTCCGGCTGAGTCATTACATAGTGTACCAACCATTAGCCTCTGGCTGAGTCATTACATAGTGTACCAACCAGCAGCCTCTGGCTGAGTCATTACATAGTGTACCAACCAGCAGCCTCCTGCTGAGTCATTACATAGTGTACCAACCAGCAGCCTCCTGCTGAGTCATTACAGAGTGTACCAACCATTAGCCTCTGGCTGAGTCATTACATAGTGTACCAACCAGCAGCCTCCTGCTGAGTCATTACATAGTGTACCAACCATTAGCCTCTGGCTGAGTCATTACATAGTGTACCAACCATTAGCCTCTGGCTGAGTCATTACATAGTGTACCTACCAGCAGCCTCCGGCTGAGTCATTACATAGTGTACCAACCAGCAGCCTCCGGCTGAGTCATTACATAGTGTACCAACCAGCAGCCTCCTGCTGAGTCATTACATAGTGTACCAACCAGCAGCCTCCTGCTGAGTCATTACATAGTGTACCAACCAGCAGCCTCGTGCTGAGTCATTACATAGTGTACCAACCATTAGCCTCTGGTTGAGTCATTACATAGTGTACCAACCAGCAGCCTCTGGCTGAGTCATTACATAGTGTACCAACCAGCAGCCTCCTGCTGAGTCATTACATAGTGTACCAACCAGCAGCCTCCTGCTGAGTCATTACATAGTGTACCAACCATTAGCCTCTGGCTGAGTCATTACATAGTGTACCAACCAGCAGCCTCCTGCTGAGTCATTACATAGTGTACCAACCAGCAGCCTCCTGCTGAGTCATTACATAGTGTACCAACCAGCAGCCTCGTGCTGAGTCATTACATAGTGTACCAACCATTAGCCTCTGGCTGAGTCATTACATAGTGTACCAACCAGCAGCCTCCTGCTGAGTCATTACATAGTGTACCAACCAGCAGCCTCCTGCTGAGTCATTACATAGTGTACCAACCAGCAGCCTCCTGCTGAGTCATTACATAGTGTACCAACCAGCAGCCTCCTGCTGAGTCATTACATAGTGTACCAACCAGCAGCCTCGTGCTGAGTCATTACATAGTGTACCAACCATTAGCCTCTGGCTGAGTCATTACACAGTGTACCAACCAGCAGCCTCTCACAATAACACAGCCCTGTTTTTACAACCCTGTTAAAGGATTATTTGGTCAAATCTATTGAATACTGATGTGTATAAAGCAGGGACTGAGACTTTCTTTTTTAATGCATGGACGAGACTATTTGTCATGCAGACTATTTGATAAAATCCAGGGGAAATAGTATTTAGTAAAGTGCAGGTAGTGGAGATGGGACTGTGTTGTTAAATGCACAGGGTGCACTGTAGGGCAGAAATATGATGATGATAACACATGCAGAATAATTTCCTATTTTGACTGTTTATTTTATAGCCTCTGTATTTGGACTGTCTGTGTGTGTGTGTGTGTGTGTGTGTGTGTGTGTGTGTGTGTGTGTGTGTGTGTGTGTGTGTGTGTGTGTGTGTGTGTGTGTGTGTGTGTGCGTGGGGGAGATGGAGGAGGGGAGATGGCCCGTGTGTGCTAAAGATTTCCTCTCAGTATTCCATTCACCAATACTCAGATAATTAGCCACATTATGGAAATGATATCATTTGAATATCTCACTACCCTCACAGCCAAGCAATGGCCCTCAACAGAATTCATGTCTTTAGATTAAACAGAGGAGGCATTATGCAGGGATAAAACGTCAGCATCCACGTCCCAAATCACACCCTATTCAGCAGTGCTCAATGTAGGGAATAGGGTGCCATTTGGGACGAAGCCAAAGTCTGGATCCACATCAGGAAAACAGAACTCTACTGTAGACAACTACCTCATTAGAGACTGTTCACAACAGAACTCTACTGTAGACAACTACCTCATTAGAGACTGTTCACAACAGAACTCTACTGTAGACAACTACCTCATTAGAGACTGTTCAAAACAGAACTCTACTGTATCAACTACCTCATTAGAGACTGTTCAAAACAGAACTCTACTGTAGACAACTACCTCATTAGAGACTGTTCAAAACAGAACTCTACTGTAGACAACTACCTCATTAGAGACTGTTCACAACAGAACTCTACTGTAGACAACTACCTCATTAGAGACTGTTCACAACAGAACTCTACTGTAGACAACTACCTCATTAGAGACTGTTCACAACAGAACTCTACTGTAGACAACTACCTCATTAGAGACTGTTCACAACAGAACTCTACTGTAGACAACTACCTCATTAGAGACTGTTCAAAACAGAACTCTACTGTAGACAACTACCTCATTAGAGACTGTTCACAACAGAACTCTACTGTAGACAACTACCTCATTAGAGACTGTTCACAACAGAACTCTACTGTAGACAACTACCTCATTAGAGACTGTTCACAACAGAACTCTACTGTAGACAACTACCTCATTAGAGACTGTTCACAACAGAACTCTACTGTAGACAACTACCTCATTGGAGACAGTTCAAAACAGAACTCTACTGTAGACAACTACCTCATTAGAGACTGTTCAAAACAGAACTCTACTGTAGACAACTACCTCATTAGAGACTGTTCCCAACAGAACTCTACTGTAGACAACTACCTCATTAGAGACTGTTCAAAACAGAACTCTACTGTAGACAACTACCTCATTAGAGACTGTTCAAAACAGAACTCTACTGTAGACAACTACCTCATTAGAGACTGTTCACAACAGAACTCTACTGTAGACAACTACCTCATTAGAGACTGTTCACAACAGAACTCTACTGTAGACAACTACCTCATTAGAGACTGTTCACAACAGAACTCTACTGTAGACAACTACCTCATTAGAGACTGTTCACAACAGAACTCTACTGTAGACAACTACCTCATTAGAGACTGTTCAAAACAGAACTCTACTGCAGACAACTACCTCATTAGAGACTGTTCAAAACAGAACTCTACTGTAGACAACTACCTCATTAGAGACTGTTCACAACAGAACTCTACTGTAG
>NC_092095.1:68925486-68932986 GCF_045679555.1 Salvelinus alpinus
GAAGGAGAGAGGGAGAGAGGAGCAAACACTCAGAAGGAGAGAGGGAGAGAGAGAGGAGCAAACACTCAGAAGGAGAGAGGGAGGGAGGGAGAGAGAGAGGGATAAACACTCAGAAGGAGAGAGGGAGGGAGAGAGAGGAGCAAACACTCAGAAGGAGAGAGGGAGGGAGGGAGAGAGAGGAGCAAACACTCAGAAGGAGAGAGGGAGAGAGAGGAGCAAACACTCAGAAGGAGAGAGGGAGGGATAAACACTCAGAAGGAGAGAGAGGGAGAGAGAGAGATAAACACTCAGAGAGGGAGAGAGAGGGATAAACACTCAGAGAGGGAGAGAGAGGAGCAAACACTCAGAAGGAGAGAGAGAGGGATAAACACTCAGAAGGAGAGAGAGAGGGATAAACACTCAGAAGGAGAGAGAGAGGGATAAACACTCAGAGAGGGAGAGAGAGAGAGGGAGAGAGAGGGATAAACACTCAGAGAGGGAGAGAGAGGGATAAACACTCAGAGAGGGAGAGAGAGAGAGGGAGAGAGAGGGATAAACACTCAGAGAGGGAGAGAGAGAGAGAGGGAGAGAGAGAGGGATAAACACTCAGAGAGGGAGAGAGAGAGGGATAAACACTCAGAGAGGGAGAGAGAGGGATAAACACTCAGAGAGGGAGAGAGAGAGGGATAAACACTCAGAGAGGGAGAGAGAGAGGGATAAACACTCAGAGAGGGAGAGAGAGAGGGATAAACACTCAGAGAGGGAGAGAGAGAGGGATAAACACTCAGAGAGGGAGAGAGAGGGATAAACACTCAGAGAGGGAGAGAGAGGGATAAACACTCAGAGAGGGAGAGAGAGGGGGATAAACACTCAGAGAGGGAGAGAGAGGGATAAACACTCAGAGAGGGAGAGAGAGAGGGATAAACACTCAGAGAGGGAGAGAGAGGAGCAAACACTCAGAAGGAGAGAGAGAGGGATAAACACTCAGAGAGGGAGAGAGAGAGGGATAAACACTCAGAGAGGGAGAGAGAGGGATAAACACTCAGAGAGGGAGAGAGAGAGGGATAAACACTCAGAGAGGGAGAGAGAGGGATAAACACTCAGAGAGGGAGAGAGAGGAGCAAACACTCAGAAGGAGAGAGAGAGGGATAAACACTCAGAGGGAGCGAGAGAGGGATAAACACTCAGAGAGGGAGAGAGAGGGATAAACACTCAGAGAGGGAGAGAGAGGAGCAAACACTCAGAAGGAGAGAGAGAGGGATAAACACTCAGAGAGGGAGAGAGAGGAGCAAACACTCAGAAGGAGAGAGAGAGGGATAAACACTCAGAACACTCACCTGGCTATACTAAAACTCTTTAACATCGTCCTTAGCTCTGGCATCTTCCCCAATATTTGGAACCAAGGACTGATCACCCCAATCCACAAAAGTGGAGACAAATTTGACCCCAATAACTACCGTGGAATATGCGTCAACAGTAACCTTGGGAAAATACTCTGCATTATCATTAACAGCAGACTCGTACATTTCCTCAATGAAAACAATGTACTGAGCAAATGTCAAATTGGCTTTTTACCAAATTACCGTACAACAGACCATGTATTCACCCTACACACCCTAATTGACAACCAAACAAACCAAAACAAAGGCAAAGTCTTCTCATGCTTTGTTGATTTCAAAAAAGCCTTCGACTCAATTTGGCATGAGGGTCTGCTATACAAATTGATGGAAAGTGGTGTTGGGGGTAAAACATACGACATTATAAAATCCATGTACACAAACAACAAGTGTGCGGTTAAAATTGGCAAAAAACACACACATTTCTTCACACAGGGTCGTGGGGTGAGACAGGGATGCAGCTTAAGCCCCACCCTCTTCAACATATATATCAACGAATTGGCGCGGGCACTAGAACAGTCTGCAGCACCCGGTCTCACCCTACTAGAATCCGAAGTCAAATGTCTACTGTTTGCTGATGATCTGGTGCTTCTGTCACCAACCAAGGAGGGCCTACAGCAGCACCTAGATCTTCTGCACAGATTCTGTCAGACCTGGGCCCTGACAGTAAATCTCAGTAAGACCAAAATAATGGTGTTCCAAAAAAGGTCCAGTCACCAGGACCACAAATTCCATCTAGACACCGTTGCCCTAGAGCACACAAAAAACTATACATACCTCGGCCTAAACATCAGCACCACAGGTAACTTCCACAAAGCTGTGAACGATCTGAGAGACAAGGCAAGAAGGGCCTTCTATGCCATCAAAAGGAACATAAATTTCAACATACCAATTAGGATCTGGCTAAAAATACTTGAATCAGTCATAGAGCCCATTGCCCTTTATGGTTGTGAGGTCTGGGGTCCGCTCACCAACCAAGATTTCACAAAATGGGACAAACACCAAATTGAGACTCTGCATGCAGAATTCTGCAAAAATATCCTCCGTGTACAACGTAGAACACCAAATAATGCATGCAGAGCAGAATTAGGCCGATACCCACTAATTATCAAAATCCAGAAAAGAGCCGTTAAATTCTACAACCACCTAAAAGGAAGCGATTCCCAAACCTTCCATAACAAAGCCATCACCTACAGAGAGATGAACCTGGAGAAGAGTCCCCTAAGCAAGCTGGTCCTAGGGCTCTGTTCACAAACACAAACACACCCCACAGAGCCCCAGGACAACAGCACAATTAGACCCAACCAAATCATGAGAAAACAAAAAGATAATTACTTGACACATTGGAAAGAATTAACAAAAAAACAGAGCAAACTAGAATGCTATTTGGCCCTAAACAGAGAGTACACAGTGGCAGAATACCTGACCACTGTGACTGACCCAAACTTAAGGAAAGCTTTGACTATGTACAGACTCAGTGAGCATAGCCTTGCTATTGAGAAAGGCCGCCGTAGGCAGACATGGCTCTCAAGAGAAGACAGGCTATGTGCACACTGCCCACAAAATGAGGTGGAAACTGAGCTGCACTTCCTAACCTCCTGCCCAATGTATGACCATATTAGAGAGACATATTTCCCTCAGATTACACAGATCCACAAAGAATTCGAAAACAAATCCAATTTTGATAAACTCCCATATCTACTGGGTGAAATTCCACAGTGTGCCATCACAGCAGCAAGATTTGTGACCTGTTGCCACAAGAAAAGGGCAACCAGTGAAGAACAAACACCACTGTAAATACAACCCATATTTATGTTTATTTATTTTAACTTGTGTGCTTTAACCATTTGTACATTGTTACAACACTGCATATATATAATATGACATTTGTAATGTCTTTATTGTTTTGAAACTTCTGTATGTGTAATGTTTACTGTTCATTTTTATTGTTTATTTGACTTTTGTATATTACCTACCTCACTTGCTTTGGCAATGTTAACACATGTTTCCCATGCCAATAAAGCCCCTTGAATTGAATTGAATTGAATTGAATTGAGAGAGAGGGATAAACACTCAGAGAGGGAGAGAGAGGGATAAACACTCAGAGAGGGAGAGAGAGGGATAAACACTCAGAGAGGGAGAGAGAGGAGCAAACACTCAGAAGGAGAGAGAGAGGGATAAACACTCAGAGAGGGAGAGAGAGAGGGATAAACACTCAGAGAGGGAGAGAGAGGGATAAACACTCAGAGAGGGAGAGAGAGGGATAAACACTCAGAGAGGGAGAGAGAGGAGCAAACACTCAGAAGGAGAGAGAGAGGGATAAACACTCAGAGAGGGAGAGAGAGGGATAAACACTCAGAGAGGGAGAGAGAGGAGCAAACACTCAGAAGGAGAGAGAGAGGGATAAACACTCAGAGAGGGAGAGAGAGAGGGATAAACACTCAGAGAGGGAGAGAGAGGAGCAAACACTCAGAAGGAGAGAGAGAGGGATAAACACTCAGAGAGGGAGAGAGAGGAGCAAACACTCAGAAGGAGAGAGAGAGGGATAAACACTCAGAGAGGGAGAGAGAGAGGGATAAACACTCAGAGAGGGAGAGAGAGGAGCAAACACTCAGAAGGAGAGAGAGAGGTAAAACACTCAGAAGGAGAGAGAGAGGGATAAACACTCAGAAGGAGAGAGAGAGGGATAAACACTCAGAGAGGGAGAGAGAGAGGGATAAACACTCAGAGAGGGAGAGAGAGAGGGATAAACACTCAGAGAGGGAGAGAGAGAGAGGGATAAACACTCAGAGAGGGAGAGAGAGAGGGATAAACACTCAGAGAGGGAGAGAGAGGAGCAAACACTCAGAAGGAGAGAGAGAGGGATAAACACTCAGAAGGAGAGAGAGAGGGATAAACACTCAGAAGGAGAGAGAGAGGGATAAACACTCAGAGAGGGAGAGAGAGAGAGGGATAAACACTCAGAAGGAGAGAGAGAGAGATTTCACTTGCTTTGGCAATGTGAACATGTTTCCCATGCAAATATAGCCCTTTGAATGGAATGGAATTGAATTGAGAGGGGGAGAGATGAAAAAGGAGACGGACATAACAGAGTATACCGGGGTATCACAGGGTGTAACAGGGTGTAACAGAGTATACCGGGGTATCACAGGGTGTAACAGGGTGTAACAGAGTATACCGGGCTATCACAGGGTGTAACAGGGTGTAACAGAGTATAACGGGGTATCACAGGGTGTAACAGAGTATAACAGGGTATCACAGGGTGTAACAGAATATAACAGGGTATGACGGGGTGTAACAGAGTATAACGGGGTATAACAGGGTGTAACAGGGTGTAACAGAGTATAATAGGGTATCACAGGGTGTAACAGAATATAACAGGGTATGACGGGGTGTAACAGAGTATAACGGGGTATAACAGGGTGTAACAGGGTGTAACAGAGTATACCGGGGTATCACAGGGTGTAACAGAGTATAACGGGGTATCACAGGGTGTAACGGGGTATAACAGGGTGTAACAGGGTGTAACAGAGTATAATGGGGTATCACAGGGTGTAACAGAGTATAACGGGGTGTAACAGAGTATAATGGGGTATAACAGGGTGTACCAGAGTATAACGGGGTATAACAGGGTGTAACAGAATATAACGGGGTATAACAGGGTGTAATGGGGTATAACAGGGTGTAACATGGTGTAACAGAGTACAGCAGGGTGTACAGAGTATAACGTGGTATCACAGGGTGTAACAGAATATAACAGGGTATAACAGGGTGTAATGGGGTATAACAGGGTGTAACATGGTGTAACAGAATATAACGGGGTATAACAGGGTGTAATGGGGTATAACAGGGTGTAACATGGTGTAACAGAGTACAGCAGGGTGTACAGATTATAACGGGGTATCACAGGGTGTAACAGAGTATAACATGGTGTAACAGGGTGTAACAGGGTGTAACAGAGTATAACGGGGTATCACAGGGTGTAACGGGGTATAACATGGTGTAACATGGTGTAACAGAGTACAACGGGGTGTAACAGAGTACATATAATAGGGTATAACATGGTGTAACAGGGTATAATAGGGTGTTAAAGGGTGTAACAGGGTATAATAGGGTGTAACGGTGATAACATGGTGTAACAGTGTATAATAGGGCATAATAGGGTATAATAGGGTGTAACAGGGTGTAACAGGTTATAATAGTGTATGCTAGTGTATAGAAGGGTATAATAGGGTGTAACATGGTGTAACAGGCTATAATAGGGTATAATAGTGTATAATAGGGTGTAACAGGGTGTAACGGGGTATAATATGGTATAATATGGTATAATAGTGTATAATAGGGGGTAACAGGGTGTAACGGGGTATAATATGGTATAATAGGGTATAATAGGGGGTAACAGGGTGTAACGGGGTATAATATGGTATAATAGGGTATAATAGTGTATAATAGGGTGTAACAGGGTGTAACGGGGTATAATATGGTATAATATGGTATAATAGTGTATAATAGGGGGTAACAGGGTGTAACGGGGTATACTATTGTATAATAGGGTATAATAGTGTATAATAGGGTGTAACAGGGTGTAACAGGGTGTAACGGGGTATAATATGGTATAATAGGGTATAATAGGGTGTAACATGGTGTAACAGAGTGTAACAGGCTATAATAGGGTATAATAGTGTATAATAGGGTGTAACAGGGTGTAACGGGGTATAATATGGTATAATAGGGTATAATAGGGTGTAACAGGGTGTAACGGGGTGTAACAGAGTGTAACAGGCTATAATAGGGTATAATAGTGTATAATAGGGTGTAACAGGGTGTAACGGGGTATAATATGGTATAATAGGGTATAATAGGGTGTAACAGGGTGTAACGGGGTGTAACAGAGTGTAACAGGCTATAATAGGGTATAATAGGGTTTAACAGGGTTTAACAGGGTGTGTAATAGGGGGACTCCCAATCACGGTCGGTTGTGATACAGCCTGGAATCGAACCAGGGTCTGTAGTTACACCGCTAGCACTGAGATGCAGTGCCTTAGACCGCTGCTCCACTCGGGAGCAAGGTCATAACCAATTGAATATGACTGTGAATGAGTGAATGTCACTATTAATTGATTCATTTAGTTATGAATGTGTGAATAAGGTTGTGAATATGGTTGACTATGACTGGTTGGATAGTTGAATGTATGGTTTAATATGATCTGTGACCTGCGTTGAAACGTGGTTGAAACGTGGTTGAAACGTGGTTGAAACGTGGTTGAAACGTGGTTGAAACGTGGTTGTGCGTCAACATCCCCCTCAGTGGATCGTTCTGATAACGAGTCTGTAATTACATTCAGTTTGTATTCCATCATAGTTCATAACGAACAAAGACGTTACTAGGCAACCTGATGATAACATCACAAACATGCTGTGTGTTGATACAATAGCTGTGATACAGTAGGTAAATAACGACGACCGTTCAGTCCTCAACCTTCTAACGTGTGTGTGTGTGTGTGTGTGTGTGTGTGTGTGTGTGTGTGTGTGTGTGTGTGTGTGTGTGTGTGTGTGTGTGTGTGTGTGTGTGTGTGTGTGTGTGTGTGTTATTGTTCTGTGTAGCCATTCAGTCAAGTTTGTACATTGTCCATGATACATCATCGTGTATATACATACACATGCACGCACGCACGCACACACACACACACACACACACACACACACACACACACACACACACACACACACACACACACACACACACACACACACACACACACACACACACACACACACACACACACACACACACACACACACACGTACACACACGTACACACACACACACACACGTACACACACACACACGTACACACACACATGCACGTACACACATTCATTCTCTCACACACACACGTACACACACACATGCACGTACACACATTCATTCTCTCTCATTTGTTCTATTCATACGCCGCCTCTCCTTTCAGAAGAATATCCTCATTCACTATCTCTTTCTGGATTCATTAGGGATTCAATCAGATTGCTTTAATCTGATGTGTGATATAGCCATGGTTTTGATGCCGGTGATGAGTCCCAAATGGCCCCCTATTCCCTATGTAGTGCACTACTGTTGACCAAG
>NC_092095.1:68940486-68972986 GCF_045679555.1 Salvelinus alpinus
AACCAGCAGGTCTCAGTCTTATTGTTAACCAGCAGGTCTCAGTCTTATTGTTTAACCAGCAGGTCTCAGTCTTATTGTTAACCAGCAGGTCTCAGTCTTATTGTTTAACCAGCAGGTCTCAGTCTTATTGTTAACCAGCAGGTCTCAGTCTTATTGTTAACCAGCAGGTCTCAGTCTTATTGTTTAACCAGCAGGTCTCAGTCTTATTGTTTAACCAGCAGGTCTCAGTCTTATTGTTTAACCAGCAGGTCTCAGTCTTATTGTTAACCAGCAGGTCTCAGTCTTATTGTTAACCAGCAGGTCTCAGTCTTATTGTTTAACCAGCAGGTCTCAGTCTTATTGTTTAACCAGCAGGTCTCAGTCTTATTGTTTAACCAGCAGGTCTCAGTCTTATTGTTAACCAGCAGGTCTCAGTCTTATTGTTAACCAGCAGGTCTCAGTCTTATTGTTTAACCAGCAGGTCTCAGTCTTATTGTTTAACCAGCAGGTCTCAGTCTTATTGTTAACCAGCAGGTCTCAGTCTTATTGTTAACCAGCAGGCCTCAGTCTTATTGTTAACCAGCAGGTCTCAGTCTTATTGTTAACCAGCAGGTCTCAGTCTTATTGTTAACCAGCAGGTCTCAGTCTTATTGTTAACCAGCAGGTCTCAGTCTTATTGTTAACCAGCAGGTCTCAGTCTTTTTGTTAACTAGCAGGTCTCAGTCTTATTGTTAACCAGCAGGTCTCAGTCTTATTGTTAACCAGCAGGTCTCAGTCTTATTGTTAACCAGCAGGTCTCAGTCTTATTGTTAACCAGCAGGTCTCAGTCTTATTGTTTAACCAGCAGGTCTCAGTCTTATTGTTAACCAGCTGGTCTCAGTCTTATTGTTTAACCAGCAGGTCTCAGTCTTATTGTTAACCAGCAGGTCTCAGTCTTATTGTTTAACCAGCAGGTCTCAGTCTTATTGTTAACCAGCAGGTCTCAGTCTTATTGTTAACCAGCAGGTCTCAGTCTTATTGTTAACCAGCATGTCTCAGTCTTATTGTTAACCAGCAGGTCTCAGTCTTATTGTTAACCAGCAGGTCTCAGTCTTATTGTTAACCAGCAGGTCTCAGTCGTATTGTTAACCAGCAGGTCTCAGTCTTATTGTTAACCAGCAGGTCTCAGTCTTATTGTTAACCAGCAGGTCTCAGTCTTATTGTTTAACCAGCAGGTCTCAGTCTTATTGTTTAACCAGCAGGTCTCAGTCTTATTGTTAACCAGCAGGTCTCAGTCTTATTGTTTAACCAGCAGGTCTCAGTCTTATTGTTAACCAGCAGGTCTCAGTCTTATTGTTTAACCAGCAGGTCTCAGTCTTATTGTTAACCAGCAGGTCTCAGTCTTATTGTTAACCAGCAGGTCTCAGCCTTATTGTTTAACCAGCAGGTCTCAGTCTTATTGTTAACTAGCAGGTCTCAGTCTTATTGTTTACCCAGCAGGTTTCAGTCTTATTGTTAACCAGCAGGTCTCAGTCTTATTGTTAACCAGCTGGTCTCAGTCTTATTGTTAACCAGCAGGTCTCAGTCTTATTGTTAACCAGCAGGTCTCAGTCTTATTGTTTAACCAGCAGGTCTCAGTCTTATTGTTTAACCAGCAGGTCTCAGTCTTATTGTTAACCAGCAGGTCTCAGTCTTATTGTTAACCAGCTGGTCTCAGCCTTATTGTTAACCAGCAGTTCTCAGTCTTATTGTTAACCAGCAGGTCTCATTCTTATTGTTAACCAGCAGGTCTGAGTCTTATTGTTAACCAGCAGGTCTCAGTCTTATTGTTAACCAGCAGGTCTCAGTCTTATTGTTAACCAGCAGGTCTCAGTCTTATTGTTTAACCAGCAGGTCTCAGTCTTATTGTTAACCAGCAGGTCTCAGTCTTATTGTTAACCAGCAGGTCTCAGTCTTATTGTTAACCAGCAGGTCTCAGTCTTATTGTTAACCAGCAGGTCTCAGTCTTATTGTTAACCAGCAGGTCTCAGTCTTATTGTTAACCAGCAGGTCTCAGCCTTATTGTTAACCAGCAGGTCTCAGTCTTATTGTTAACCAGCAGGTCTCAGTCTTATTGTTAACCAGCATGTCTCAGTCTTAACCAGCAGGTCTCAGTCTTATTGTTAACCAGCAGGTCTCAGTCTTATTGTTAACCAGCAGGTCTCAGTCTTATTGTTAACCAGCAGGTCTCAGTCTTATTGTTAACCAGCAGGTCTCAGTCATATTGTTTAACCAGCAGGTCTCAGTCTTATTGTTAACCAGCAGGTCTCAGTCTTATTGTTAACTAGCAGGTCTCAGTCTTATTGTTTAACCAGCAGGTCTCAGTCATATTGTTTAACCAGCAGGTCTCAGTCTTATTGTTAACCAGCAGGTCTCAGTCTTATTGTTTAACCAGCAGGTCTCAGTCTTATTGTTAACCAGCAGGTCTCAGTCTTATTGTTAACCAGCAGGTCTCAGCCTTATTGTTTAACCAGCAGGTCTCAGTCTTATTGTTAACCAGCAGGTCTCAGTCTTATTGTTTAACCAGCAGGTTTCAGTCTTATTGTTAACCAGCAGGTCTCAGTCTTATTGTTAACCAGCTGGTCTCAGTCTTATTGTTAACCAGCAGGTCTCAGTCTTATTGTTAACCAGCAGGTCTCAGTCTTATTGTTTAACCAGCAGGTCTCAGTCTTATTGTTTAACCAGCAGGTCTCAGTCTTATTGTTAACCAGCAGGTCTCAGTCTTATTGTTAACCAGCTGGTCTCAGCCTTATTGTTAACCAGCAGTTCTCAGTCTTATTGTTAACCAGCAGGTCTCATTCTTATTGTTAACCAGCAGGTCTCAGTCTTATTGTTAACCAGCAGGTCTCAGTCGTATTGTTAACCAGCAGGTCTCAGTCTTATTGTTAACCAGCAGCTCTCAGTCTTATTGTTTAACCAGCAGGTCTCAGTCTTATTGTTAACCAGCAGGTCTCAGTCTTATTGTTAACCAGCAGGTCTCAGTCTTATTGTTAACCAGCAGGTATCAGTCTTATTGTTAACCAGCAGGTCTCAGTCTTATTGTTAACCAGCAGGTCTCAGTCTTATTGTTAACCAGCAGGTCTCAGCCGTATTGTTAACCAGCAGGTCTCAGTCTTATTGTTAACCAGCAGGTCTCAGTCTTATTGTTAACCAGCAGGTCTCAGTCTTATTGTTACCAGCAGGTCTCAGTCTTAACCAGCAGGTCTCAGTCTTAACCAGCAGGTCTCAGTCTTATTGTTTAACCAGCAGGTCTCAGTCTTATTGTTAACCAGCAGGTCTCAGTCTTATTGTTTAACCAGCAGGTCTCAGTCTTATTGTTAACCAGCAGGTCTCAGTCTTATTGTTAACCAGCAGGTCTCAGTCTTATTGTTAACCAGCAGGTCTCAGTCTTATTGTTAACCAGCAGGTCTCAGTCTTATTGTTAACCAGCAGGTCTCAGTCTTATTGTTAACCAGCAGGTCTCAGTCTTATTGTTACCAGCAGGTCTCAGTCTTAACCAGCAGGTCTCAGTCTTATTGTTAACCAGCAGGTCTCAGTCTTATTGTTAACCAGCAGGTCTCAGTCTTATTGTTAGCCAGCAGGTCTCAGTCTTAACCAGCAGGTCTCAGTCTTATTGTTAACCAGCAGGTCTCAGTCTTATTGTTAACCAGCAGGTCTCAGTCTTATTGTTAGCCAGCAGGTCTCAGTCTTATTGTTAACCAGCAGGTCTCAGCCTTATTATTTAACCAGCAGGTCTCAGTCTTATTGTTAACCAGCAGGTCTCAGTCTTATTGTTAACCAGCAGGTCTCAGTCTTAACCAGCAGGTCTCAGTCTTATTGTTAACCAGCAGGTCTCAGTCTTATTGTTAACCAGCAGGTCTCAGTCTTATTGTTAACCAGCAGGTCTCAGTCTTATTGTTAACCAGCAGGTCTCAGTCTTATTGTTAACCAGCAGGTCTCAGCCTTATTGTTAACCAGCAGTTCTCAGTCTTATTGTTAACCAGCAGGTCTCATTCTTATTGTTAACCAGCAGGTCTCAGTCTTATTGTTAACCAGCAGGTCTCAGTCGTATTGTTAACCAGCAGGTCTCAGTCTTATTGTTAACCAGCAGCTCTCAGTCTTATTGTTTAACCAGCAGGTCTCAGTCTTATTGTTAACCAGCAGGTCTCAGTCTTATTGTTAACCAGCAGGTCTCAGTCTTATTGTTAACCAGCAGGTCTCAGTCTTATTGTTAACCAGCAGGTCTCAGTCTTATTGTTAACCAGCAGGTCTCAGTCTTATTGTTAACCAGCAGGTCTCAGCCGTATTGTTAACCAGCAGGTCTCAGTCTTATTGTTAACCAGCAGGTCTCAGCCGTATTGTTAACCAGCAGGTCTCAGTCTTATTGTTAACCAGCAGGTCTCAGTCTTATTGTTAACCAGCAGGTCTCAGTCTTATTGTTAACCAGCAGGTCTCAGTCTTATTGTTAACCAGCAGGTCTCAGTCTTATTGTTAACCAGCAGGTCTCAGTCTTATTGTTAACCAGCAGGTCTCAGCCGTATTGTTAACCAGCAGGTCTCAGTCTTATTGTTAACCAGCAGGTCTCAGCCTTATTGTTTAACCAGCAGGTCTCAGTCTTATTGTTAACCAGCAGGTCTCAGTCTTATTGTTTAACCAGCAGGTCTCAGTCTTATTGTTAACCAGCAGGTCTCAGTCTTATTGTTAACCAGCTGGTCTCAGTCTTATTGTTAACCAGCAGGTCTCAGTCCTATTGTTACCAGCAGGTCTCAGTCTTAACCAGCAGGTCTCAGTCTTAACCAGCATGGGTCAGTCTTATTGTTAACCAGCAGGTCTCAGTCTTATTGTTAACCAGCAGGTCTCAGTCTTATTGTTAACCAGCAGGTCTCAGTCTTATTGTTAACCAGCAGGTCTCAGTCTTATTGTTAACCAGCAGGTCTCAGCCTTATTGTTTAACCAGCAGGTCTCAGTCTTATTGTTAACCAGCAGGTCTCAGTCTTATTGTTTAACCAGCAGGTCTCAGTCTTATTGTTAACCAGCAGGTCTCAGTCTTATTGTTAACCAGCTGGTCTCAGTCTTATTGTTAACCAGCAGGTCTCAGTCTTATTGTTAACCAGCAGGTCTCAGTCTTATTGTTTAACCAGCAGGTCTCAGTCTTATTGTTTAACCAGCAGGTCTCAGTCTTATTGTTAACCAGCAGGTCTCAGTCTTATTGTTAACCAGCTGGTCTCAGCCTTATTGTTAACCAGCAGTTCTCAGTCTTATTGTTAACCAGCAGGTCTCAGTCTTATTGTTAACCAGCAGGTCTCAGTCTTATTGTTAACCAGCAGGTCTCAGTCTTATTGTTAACCAGCAGGTCTCAGTCTTATTGTTAACCAGCAGGTCTCAGTCTTATTGTTAACCAGCAGGTCTCAGTCTTTTTGTTAACCAGCAGGTCTCAGTCTTATTGTTAACCAGCAGGTCTCAGTCTTATTGTTAACCAGCAGGTCTCAGTCTTATTGTTATCCAGCAGGTCTCAGTCTTATTGTTAACCAGCAGGTCTCAGTCTTATTGTTTAACCAGCAGGTCTCAGTCTTATTGTTAACCAGCTGGTCTCAGTCTTATTGTTTAACCAGCAGGTCTCAGTCTTATTGTTAACCAGCAGGTCTCAGTCTTATTGTTAACCAGCAGGTCTCAGTCTTATTGTTTAACCAGCAGGTCTCAGTCTTATTGTTAACCAGCAGGTCTCAGTCTTATTGTTAACCAGCAGGTCTCAGTCTTATTGTTAACCAGCATGTCTCAGTCTTATTGTTAACCAGCAGGTCTCAGTCTTATTGTTAACCAGCAGGTCTCAGTCTTATTGTTAACCAGCAGGTCTCAGTCTTATTGTTAACCAGCAGGTCTCAGTCTTATTGTTAACCAGCAGGTCTCAGTCTTATTGTTAACCAGCAGGTCTCAGTCTTATTGTTTAACCAGCAGGTCTCAGTCTTATTGTTTAACCAGCAGGTCTCAGTCTTATTGTTAACCAGCAGGTCTCAGTCTTATTGTTTAACCAGCAGGTCTCAGTCTTTTTGTTTAACCAGCAGGTCTCAGTCTTATTGTTAACCAGCAGGTCTCAGTCTTATTGTTAACCAGCAGGTCTCAGCCTTATTGTTTAACCAGCAGGTCTCAGTCTTATTGTTAACTAGCAGGTCTCAGTCTTATTGTTTAACCAGCAGGTTTCAGTCTTATTGTTAACCAGCAGGTCTCAGTCTTATTGTTAACCAGCTGGTCTCAGTCTTATTGTTAACCAGCAGGTCTCAGTCTTATTGTTAACCAGCAGGTCTCAGTCTTATTGTTTAACCAGCAGGTCTCAGTCTTATTGTTTAACCAGCAGGTCTCAGTCTTATTGTTAACCAGCAGGTCTCAGTCTTATTGTTAACCAGCTGGTGTCAGCCTTATTGTTAACCAGCAGTTATCAGTCTTATTGTTAACCAGCAGGTCTCATTGTTATTGTTAACCAGCAGGTCTCAGTCTTATTGTTAACCAGCAGGTCTCAGTCTTATTGTTAACCAGCAGGTCTCAGTCTTATTGTTAACCAGCAGGTCTCAGTCTTATTGTTTAACCAGCAGGTCTCAGTCTTATTGCTAACCAGCAGGTCTCAGTCTTATTGTTTAACCAGCAGGTCTCAGTCTTATTGTTAACCAGCAGGTCTCAGTCTTATTGTTTAACCAGCAGGTCTCAGTCTTATTGTTTAACCAGCAGGTCTCAGTCTTATTGTTAACCAGCAGGTCTCAGTCTTATTGTTTAACCAGCAGGTCTCAGTCTTTTTGTTTAACCAGCAGGTCTCAGTCTTATTGTTAACCAGCAGGTCTCAGTCTTATTGTTAACCAGCAGGTCTCAGCCTTATTGTTTAACCAGCAGGTCTCAGTCTTATTGTTAACTAGCAGGTCTCAGTCTTATTGTTTAACCAGCAGGTTTCAGTCTTATTGTTAACCAGCAGGTCTCAGTCTTATTGTTAACCAGCTGGTCTCAGTCTTATTGTTAACCAGCAGGTCTCAGTCTTATTGTTAACCAGCAGGTCTCAGTCTTATTGTTTAACCAGCAGGTCTCAGTCTTATTGTTTAACCAGCAGGTCTCAGTCTTATTGTTAACCAGCAGGTCTCAGTCTTATTGTTAACCAGCTGGTGTCAGCCTTATTGTTAACCAGCAGTTATCAGTCTTATTGTTAACCAGCAGGTCTCATTGTTATTGTTAACCAGCAGGTCTCAGTCTTATTGTTAACCAGCAGGTCTCAGTCTTATTGTTAACCAGCAGGTCTCAGTCTTATTGTTAACCAGCAGGTCTCAGTCTTATTGTTTAACCAGCAGGTCTCAGTCTTATTGTTAACCAGCAGGTCTCAGTCTTATTGTTAACCAGCAGGTCTCAGTCTTATTGTTAACCAGCAGGTCTCAGTCTTATTGTTAACCAGCAGGTCTCAGTCTTATTGTTAACCAGCAGGTCTCAGTCTTATTGTTAACCAGCTGGTCTCAGTCTTATTGTTAACCAGCAGGTCTCAGCCTTATTGTTAACCAGCAGGTCTCAGTCTTATTGTTACCAGCAGGTCTCAGTCTTAACCAGCAGGTCTCAGTCTTATTGTTAACCAGCAGGTCTCAGTCTTATTGTTAACCAGCAGGTCTCAGTCTTATTGTTAACCAGCAGGTCTCAGTCTTATTGTTAACCAGCAGGTCTCAGTCTTATTGTTAACCAGCAGGTCTCAGTCTTATTGTTACCAGAAGGTCTCAGTCTTAACCAGCAGGTCTCAGTCTTATTGTTACCAGAAGGTCTCAGTCTTAACCAGCAGGTCTCAGTCTTATTGTTAACCAGCAGTTCTCAGTCTTATTGTTAACCAGCAGGTGTCAGTCTTATTGTTAACCAGCAGGTCTCAGTCTTATTGTTAACCAGCAGGTCTCAGCCTTATTGTTTAACCAGCAGGTCTCAGTCTTATTGTTAACCAGCAGGTCTCAGTCTTATTGTTTAACCAGCAGGTCTCAGTCTTATTGTTAACCAGCAGGTCTCAGTCTTATTGTTAACCAGCTGGTCTCAGTCTTATTGTTAACCAGCAGGTCTCAGTCTTATTGTTAACCAGCAGGTCTCAGTCTTATTGTTTAACCAGCAGGTCTCAGTCTTATTGTTTAACCAGCAGGTCTCAGTCTTATTGCTAACCAGCAGGTCTCAGTCTTATTGTTAACCAGCTGGTCTCAGCCTTATTGTTAACCAGCAGTTCTCAGTCTTATTGTTAACCAGCAGGTCTCAGTCTTATTGTTAACCAGCAGGTCTCAGCCTTATTGTTAACCAGCAGGTCTCAGTCTTATTGTTAACCAGCAGGTCTCAGTCTTATTGTTAGGGTCTCAGTCTTGTTGTTAACCAGCAGGTCTCAGTCTTATTGTTAACCAGCAGGTCTCAGTCTTATTGTTAACCAGCAGGTCTCAGTCTTATTGTTAACCAGCAGGTCTCAGTCTTATTGTTAACCAGCAGGTCTCAGTCTTATTGTTAACCAGCAGGTCTCAGTCTTATTGTTAACCAGCAGGTCTCAGCCTTATTGTTAACCAGCAGGTCTCAGTCTTATTGTTAACCAGCAGGTCTCAGTCTTATTGTTAGGTCTCAGTCTTATTGTTAACCAGCAGGTCTCAGTCTTATTGTTAACCAGCAGGTCTCAGTCTTATTGTTAACCAGCAGGTCTCAGTCTTATTGTTAACCAGCAGGTCTCAGTCTTATTGTTAACAAGCAGGTCTCAGTCTTATTGTTAACCAGCAGGTCTCAGTCTTTTTGTTAACCAGCAGGTCTCAGTCTTATTATTAACCAGCAGGTCTCAGTCTTATTGTTAACCAGCAGGTCTCAGTCTTATTGTTAACCAGCAGGTCTCAGTCTTTTTGTTAACCAGCAGGTCTCAGTCTTATTGTTATCCAGCAGGTCTCAGTCTTATTGTTAACCAGCAGGTCTCAGCCTTATTGTTAACCAGCAGGTCTCAGTCTTATTGTTAACCAGCAGGTCTCAGTCTTATTGTTAACCAGCAGGTCTCAGTCTTATTGTTAACCAGCAGGTCTCAGTCTTATTGTTTAACCAGCAGGTCTCAGTCTTATTGTTAACCAGCTGGTCTCAGTCTTATTGTTTAACCAGCAGGTCTCAGTCTTATTGTTAACCAGCAGGTCTCAGTCTTATTGTTAACCAGCAGGTCTCAGTCTTATTGTTTAACCAGCAGGTCTCAGTCTTATTGTTAACCAGCAGGTCTCAGTCTTAGTCTTATTGTTAACCAGCAGGTCTCAGTCTTATTGTTTAACCAGCAGGTCTCAGTCTTATTGTTTAACCAGCAGGTCTCAGTCTTATTGTTAACCAGCAGGTCTCAGTCGTATTGTTTAACCAGCAGGTCTCAGTCTTATTGTTAACCAGCAGGTCTCAGTCTTATTGTTAACCAGCTGGTCTCAGTCTTATTGTTAACCAGCAGGTCTCAGTCTTATTGTTAACCAGCAGGTCTCAGTCTTATTGTTTAACCAGCAGGTCTCAGTCTTATTGTTTAACCAGCAGGTCTCAGTCTTATTGCTAACCAGCAGGTCTCAGTCTTATTGTTAACCAGCTGGTCTCAGCCTTATTGTTAACCAGCAGTTCTCAGTCTTATTGTTAACCAGCAGGTCTCAGTCTTATTGTTAACCAGCAGGTCTCAGTCTTATTGTTAACCAGCAGGTCTCAGTCTTATTGTTAACCAGCAGGTCTCAGTCTTATTGTTAACCAGCAGGTCTCAGTCTTATTGTTTAACCAGCAGGTCTCAGTCTTATTGTTAACCAGCTGGTCTCAGTCTTATTGTTTAACCAGCAGGTCTCAGTCTTATTGTTAACCAGCAGGTCTCAGTCTTATTGTTAACCAGCAGGTCTCAGTCTTATTGTTTAACCAGCAGGTCTCAGTCTTATTGTTAACCAGCAGGTCTCAGTCTTAGTCTTATTGTTAACCAGCAGGTCTCAGTCTTATTGTTTAACCAGCAGGTCTCAGTCTTATTGTTTAACCAGCAGGTCTCAGTCTTATTGCTAACCAGCAGGTCTCAGTCTTATTGTTAACCAGCTGGTCTCAGCCTTATTGTTAACCAGCAGTTCTCAGTCTTATTGTTAACCAGCAGGTCTCAGTCTTATTGTTAACCAGCAGGTCTCAGCCTTATTGTTAACCAGCAGGTCTCAGTCTTATTGTTAACCAGCAGGTCTCAGTCTTATTGTTAGGTCTCAGTCTTCTTGTTAACCAGCAGGTCTCAGTCTTATTGTTAACCAGCAGGCCTCAGTCTTATTGTTAACCAGCAGGTCTCAGTCTTATTGTTAACCAGCAGGTCTCAGTCTTATTGTTAACCAGCAGGTCTCAGTCTTATTGTTAACCAGCAGGTCTCAGTCTTATTGTTAACCAGCAGGTCTCAGCCTTATTGTTAACCAGCAGGTCTCAGTCTTTTTGTTAACCAGCAGGTCTCAGTCTTATTGTTATCCAGCAGGTCTCAGTCTTATTGTTAACCAGCAGGTCTCAGCCTTATTGTTAACCAGCAGGTCTCAGTCTTATTGTTAACCAGCAGGTCTCAGTCTTATTGTTAACCAGCAGGTCTCAGTCTTATTGTTAACCAGCAGGTCTCAGTCTTATTGTTTAACCAGCAGGTCTCAGTCTTATTGTTAACCAGCTGGTCTCAGTCTTATTGTTTAACCAGCAGGTCTCAGTCTTATTGTTAACCAGCAGGTCTCAGTCTTATTGTTAACCAGCAGGTCTCAGTCTTATTGTTTAACCAGCAGGTCTCAGTCTTATTGTTAACCAGCAGGTCTCAGTCTTAGTCTTATTGTTAACCAGCAGGTCTCAGTCTTATTGTTTAACCAGCAGGTCTCAGTCTTATTGTTTAACCAGCAGGTCTCAGTCTTATTGTTAACCAGCAGGTCTCAGTCTTATTGTTTAACCAGCAGGTCTCAGTCTTATTGTTAACCAGCAGGTCTCAGTCTTATTGTTAACCAGCTGGTCTCAGTCTTATTGTTAACCAGCAGGTCTCAGTCTTATTGTTAACCAGCAGGTCTCAGTCTTATTGTTTAACCAGCAGGTCTCAGTCTTATTGTTTAACCAGCAGGTCTCAGTCTTATTGCTAACCAGCAGGTCTCAGTCTTATTGTTAACCAGCTGGTCTCAGCCTTATTGTTAACCAGCAGTTCTCAGTCTTATTGTTAACCAGCAGGTCTCAGTCTTATTGTTAACCAGCAGGTCTCAGTCTTATTGTTAACCAGCAGGTCTCAGTCTTTTTGTTAACCAGCAGGTCTCAGTCTTATTGTTATCCAGCAGGTCTCAGTCTTATTGTTAACCAGCAGGTCTCAGCCTTATTGTTAACCAGCAGGTCTCAGTCTTATTGTTAACCAGCAGGTCTCAGTCTTATTGTTAACCAGCAGGTCTCAGTCTTATTGTTAACCAGCAGGTCTCAGTCTTATTGTTTAACCAGCAGGTCTCAGTCTTATTGTTAACCAGCTGGTCTCAGTCTTATTGTTTAACCAGCAGGTCTCAGTCTTATTGTTAACCAGCAGGTCTCAGTCTTATTGTTAACCAGCAGGTCTCAGTCTTATTGTTTAACCAGCAGTTCTCAGTCTTATTGTTAACCAGCAGGTCTCAGTCTTAGTCTTATTGTTAACCAGCAGGTCTCAGTCTTATTGTTTAACCAGCAGGTCTCAGTCTTATTGTTTAACCAGCAGGTCTCAGTCTTATTGCTAACCAGCAGGTCTCAGTCTTATTGTTAACCAGCTGGTCTCAGCCTTATTGTTAACCAGCAGTTCTCAGTCTTATTGTTAACCAGCAGGTCTCAGTCTTATTGTTAACCAGCAGGTCTCAGCCTTATTGTTAACCAGCAGGTCTCAGTCTTATTGTTAACCAGCAGGTCTCAGTCTTATTGTTAGGTCTCAGTCTTATTGTTAACCAGCAGGTCTCAGTCTTATTGTTAACCAGCAGGCCTCAGTCTTATTGTTAACCAGCAGGTCTCAGTCTTATTGTTAACCAGCAGGTCTCAGTCTTATTGTTAACCAGCAGGTCTCAGTCTTATTGTTAACCAGCAGGTCTCAGTCTTATTGTTAACCAGCAGGTCTCAGCCTTATTGTTAACCAGCAGGTCTCAGTCTTATTGTTAACCAGCAGGTCTCAGTCTTATTGTTAGGTCTCAGTCTTATTGTTAACCAGCAGGTCTCAGTCTTATTGTTAACCAGCAGGCCTCAGTCTTATTGTTAACCAGCAGGTCTCAGTCTTATTGTTAACCAGCAGGTCTCAGTCTTATTGTTAACCAGCAGGTCTCAGTCTTATTGTTAACAAGCAGGTCTCAGTCTTATTGTTAACCAGCAGGTCTCAGTCTTTTTGTTAACCAGCAGGTCTCAGTCTTATTATTAACCAGCAGGTCTCAGTCTTATTGTTAACCAGCAGGTCTCAGTCTTATTGTTAACCAGCAGGTCTCAGTCTTTTTGTTAACCAGCAGGTCTCAGTCTTATTGTTATCCAGCAGGTCTCAGTCTTATTGTTAACCAGCAGGTCTCAGCCTTATTGTTAACCAGCAGGTCTCAGTCTTATTGTTAACCAGCAGGTCTCAGTCTTATTGTTAACCAGCAGGTCTCAGTCTTATTGTTAACCAGCAGGTCTCAGTCTTATTGTTTAACCAGCAGGTCTCAGTCTTATTGTTAACCAGCTGGTCTCAGTCTTATTGTTTAACCAGCAGGTCTCAGTCTTATTGTTAACCAGCAGGTCTCAGTCTTATTGTTAACCAGCAGGTCTCAGTCTTATTGTTTAACCAGCAGGTCTCAGTCTTATTGTTAACCAGCAGGTCTCAGTCTTAGTCTTATTGTTAACCAGCAGGTCTCAGTCTTATTGTTTAACCAGCAGGTCTCAGTCTTATTGTTTAACCAGCAGGTCTCAGTCTTATTGTTAACCAGCAGGTCTCAGTCTTATTGTTTAACCAGCAGGTCTCAGTCTTATTGTTTAACCAGCAGGTCTCAGTCTTATTGTTAACCAGCAGGTCTCAGTCTTATTGTTTAACCAGCAGGTCTCAGTCTTATTGTTAACCAGCAGGTCTCAGTCTTATTGTTAACCAGCAGGTCTCAGCCTTATTGTTTAACCACCAGGTCTCAGTCTTATTGTTAACTAGCAGGTCTCAGTCTTATTGTTTAACCAGCAGGTTTCAGTCTTATTGTTAACCAGCAGGTCTCAGTCTTATTGTTAACCAGCTGGTCTCAGTCTTATTGTTAACCAGCAGGTCTCAGTCTTATTGTTAACCAGCAGGTCTCAGTCTTATTGTTTAACCAGCAGGTCTCAGTCTTATTGTTTAACCAGCAGGTCTCAGTCTTATTGTTAACCAGCAGGTCTCAGTCTTATTGTTAACCAGCTGGTCTCAGCCTTATTGTTAACCAGCAGTTCTCAGTCTTATTGTTAACCAGCAGGTCTCAGTCTTATTGTTAACCAGCAGGTCTCAGTCTTATTGTTAACCAGCAGGTCTCAGTCTTATTGTTAACCAGCAGGTCTCAGTCTTATTGTTAACCAGCGGGTCTCAGTCTTATTGTTAACCAGCAGGTCTCAGTCTTATTGTTAACCAGCAGGTCTCAGTCTTATTGTTTAACCAGCAGGTCTCAGTCTTATTGTTAACCAGCAGGTCTCAGTATTATTGTTAACCAGCAGGTCTCAGTCTTATTGTTAACCAGCAGGTCTCAGTCTTATTGTTTAACCAGCAGGTCTCAGTCTTATTGTTAACCAGCAGGTCTCAGTCTTATTGTTAACCAGCAGGTCTCAGTCTTATTGTTAACCAGCATGTCTCAGTCTTATTGTTAACCAGCAGGTCTCAGTCTTCTTGTTAACCAGCAGGTCTCAGTCTTATTGTTAACCAGCAGGTCTCAGTCTTATTGTTAACCAGCAGGTCTCAGTCTTATTGTTAACCAGCAGGTCTCAGTCTTATTGTTTAACCAGCAGGTCTCAGTCTTATTGTTTAACCAGCAGGTCTCAGTCTTATTGTTAACCAGCAGGTCTCAGTCTTATTGTTTAACCAGCAGGTCTCAGTCATATTGTTTAACCAGCAGGTCTCAGTCTTATTGTTAACCAGCAGGTCTCAGTCTTATTGTTTAACCAGCAGGTCTCAGTCTTATTGTTAACCAGCAGGTCTCAGTCTTATTGTTTAACCAGCAGGTCTCAGTCTTATTGTTAACCAGCAGGTCTCAGTCTTATTGTTTAACCAGCAGGTCTCAGTCTTATTGTTAACCAGCAGGTCTCAGCCTTATTGTTTAACCAGCAGGTCTCAGTCTTATTGTTAACTAGCATGTCTCAGTCTTATTGTTTAACCAGCAGGTTTCAGTCTTATTGTTAACCAGCAGGTCTCAGTCTTATTGTTAACCAGCTGGTCTCAGTCTTATTGTTAACCAGCAGGTCTCAGTCTTATTGTTAACCAGCAGGTCTCAGTCTTATTGTTTAACCAGCAGGTCTCAGTCTTATTGTTTAACCAGCAGGTCTCAGTCTTATTGTTAACCAGCAGGTCTCAGTCTTATTGTTAACCAGCTGGTCTCAGCCTTATTGTTAACCAGCAGTTCTCAGTCTTATTGTTAACCAGCAGGTCTCATTCTTATTGTTAACCAGCAGGTCTCAGTCTTATTGTTAACCAGCAGGTCTCAGTCTTATTGTTAACCAGCAGGTCTCAGTCTTATTGTTAACCAGCAGCTCTCAGTCTTATTGTTTAACCAGCAGGTCTCAGTCTTATTGTTAACCAGCAGGTCTCAGTCTTATTGTTAACCAGCAGGTCTCAGTCTTATTCTTAACCAGCAGGTCTCAGTCTTATTGTTAACCAGCAGGTCTCAGTCTTATTGTTAACCATCAGGTCTCAGTCTTATTGTTAACCAGCAGGTCTCAGCCGTATTGTTAACCAGCAGGTCTCAGTCTTATTGTTAACCAGCTGGTCTCAGTCTTAACCAGCAGGTCTCAGTCTTATTGTTAACCAGCAGGTCTCAGTCTTAACCAGCAGGTCTCAGTCTTATTGTTAACCAGCAGGTCTCAGTCTTATTGTTTAACCAGCAGGTCTCAGTCTTATTGTTAACCAGCAGGTCTCAGTCTTAACCAGCAGGTCTCAGTCTTATTGTTAACCAGCAGGTCTCAGTCTTAACCAGCAGGTCTCAGTCTTATTGTTAACCAGCAGGTCTCAGTCTTATTGTTAACCAGCAGGTCTCAGTCTTATTGTTAACCAGCAGGTCTCAGTCTTATTGTTAACCAGCAGGTCTCAGTCTTATTGTTAACCAGCAGGTCTCAGTCTTATTGTTAACCAGGAGGTCTCAGTCTTATTGTTACCAGCAGGTCTCAGTCTTAACCAGCAGGTCTCAGTCTTAACCAGCAGGTCTCAGTCTTATTGTTAACCAGCAGGTCTCAGTCTTATTGTTAACCAGCAGGTCTCAGTATTATTGTTAACCAGCAGGTCTCAGTCTTATTGTTAACTAGCATGTCTCAGTCTTATTGTTTAACCAGCAGGTTTCAGTCTTATTGTTAACCAGCAGGTCTCAGTCTTATTGTTAACCAGCTGGTCTCAGTCTTATTGTTAACCAGCAGGTCTCAGTCTTATTGTTAACCAGCAGGTCTCAGTCTTATTGTTTAACCAGCAGGTCTCAGTCTTATTGTTTAACCAGCAGGTCTCAGTCTTATTGTTAACCAGCAGGTCTCAGTCTTATTGTTAACCAGCTGGTCTCAGCCTTATTGTTAACCAGCAGTTCTCAGTCTTATTGTTAACCAGCAGGTCTCATTCTTATTGTTAACCAGCAGGTCTCAGTCTTATTGTTAACCAGCAGGTCTCAGTCTTATTGTTAACCAGCAGGTCTCAGTCTTATTGTTAACCAGCAGCTCTCAGTCTTATTGTTTAACCAGCAGGTCTCAGTCTTATTGTTAACCAGCAGGTCTCAGTCTTATTGTTAACCAGCAGGTCTCAGTCTTATTGTTAACCAGCAGGTCTCAGTCTTATTGTTAACCAGCAGGTCTCAGTCTTATTGTTAACCAGCAGGTCTCAGTCTTATTGTTAACCAGCAGGTCTCAGCCGTATTGTTAACCAGCAGGTCTCAGTCTTATTGTTAACCAGCTGGTCTCAGTCTTAACCAGCAGGTCTCAGTCTTATTGTTAACCAGCAGGTCTCAGTCTTAACCAGCAGGTCTCAGTCTTATTGTTAACCAGCAGGTCTCAGTCTTATTGTTTAACCAGCAGGTCTCAGTCTTATTGTTAACCAGCAGGTCTCAGTCTTAACCAGCAGGTCTCAGTCTTATTGTTAACCAGCAGGTCTCAGTCTTAACCAGCAGGTCTCAGTCTTATTGTTAACCAGCAGGTCTCAGTCTTATTGTTTAACCAGCAGGTTTCAGTCTTATTGTTAACCAGCAGGTCTCAGTCTTATTGTTAACCAGCAGGTCTCAGTCTTATTGTTAACCAGCAGGTCTCAGTCTTATTGTTAACCAGCAGGTCTCAGTCTTATTGTTAACCAGCGGGTCTCAGTCTTATTGTTAACCAGCAGGTCTCAGTCTTATTGTTAACCAGCAGGTCTCAGTCTTATTGTTTAACCAGCAGGTCTCAGTCTTATTGTTAACCAGCAGGTCTCAGTATTATTGTTAACCAGCAGGTCTCAGTCTTATTGTTAACCAGCAGGTCTCAGTCTTATTGTTTAACCAGCAGGTCTCAGTCTTATTGTTAACCAGCAGGTCTCAGTCTTATTGTTAACCAGCAGGTCTCAGTCTTATTGTTAACCAGCATGTCTCAGTCTTATTGTTAACCAGCAGGTCTCAGTCTTCTTGTTAACCAGCAGGTCTCAGTCTTATTGTTAACCAGCAGGTCTCAGTCTTATTGTTAACCAGCAGGTCTCAGTCTTATTGTTAACCAGCAGGTCTCAGTCTTATTGTTTAACCAGCAGGTCTCAGTCTTATTGTTTAACCAGCAGGTCTCAGTCTTATTGTTAACCAGCAGGTCTCAGTCTTATTGTTTAACCAGCAGGTCTCAGTCATATTGTTTAACCAGCAGGTCTCAGTCTTATTGTTAACCAGCAGGTCTCAGTCTTATTGTTTAACCAGCAGGTCTCAGTCTTATTGTTAACCAGCAGGTCTCAGTCTTATTGTTTAACCAGCAGGTCTCAGTCTTATTGTTAACCAGCAGGTCTCAGTCTTATTGTTTAACCAGCAGGTCTCAGTCTTATTGTTAACCAGCAGGTCTCAGCCTTATTGTTTAACCAGCAGGTCTCAGTCTTATTGTTAACTAGCATGTCTCAGTCTTATTGTTTAACCAGCAGGTTTCAGTCTTATTGTTAACCAGCAGGTCTCAGTCTTATTGTTAACCAGCTGGTCTCAGTCTTATTGTTAACCAGCAGGTCTCAGTCTTATTGTTAACCAGCAGGTCTCAGTCTTATTGTTTAACCAGCAGGTCTCAGTCTTATTGTTTAACCAGCAGGTCTCAGTCTTATTGTTAACCAGCAGGTCTCAGTCTTATTGTTAACCAGCTGGTCTCAGCCTTATTGTTAACCAGCAGTTCTCAGTCTTATTGTTAACCAGCAGGTCTCATTCTTATTGTTAACCAGCAGGTCTCAGTCCTATTGTTAACCAGCAGGTCTCAGTCTTATTGTTAACCAGCAGGTCTCAGTCTTATTGTTAACCAGCAGCTCTCAGTCTTATTGTTTAACCAGCAGGTCTCAGTCTTATTGTTAACCAGCAGGTCTCAGTCTTTTTGTTAACCAGCAGGTCTCAGTCTTATTCTTAACCAGCAGGTCTCAGTCTTATTGTTAACCAGCAGGTCTCAGTCTTATTGTTAACCATCAGGTCTCAGTCTTATTGTTAACCAGCAGGTCTCAGCCGTATTGTTAACCAGCAGGTCTCAGTCTTATTGTTAACCAGCTGGTCTCAGTCTTAACCAGCAGGTCTCAGTCTTATTGTTAACCAGCAGGTCTCAGTCTTAACCAGCAGGTCTCAGTCTTATTGTTAACCAGCAGGTCTCAGTCTTATTGTTTAACCAGCAGGTCTCAGTCTTATTGTTAACCAGCAGGTCTCAGTCTTAACCAGCAGGTCTCAGTCTTATTGTTAACCAGCAGGTCTCAGTCTTAACCAGCAGGTCTCAGTCTTATTGTTAACCAGCAGGTCTCAGTCTTATTGTTAACCAGCAGGTCTCAGTCTTATTGTTAACCAGCAGGTCTCAGTCTTATTGTTAACCAGCAGGTCTCAGTCTTATTGTTAACCAGCAGGTCTCAGTCTTATTGTTAACCAGCAGGTCTCAGTCTTATTGTTACCAGCAGGTCTCAGTCTTAACCAGCAGGTCTCAGTCTTAACCAGCAGGTCTCAGTCTTATTGTTAACCAGCAGGTCTCAGTCTTATTGTTAACCAGCAGGTCTCAGTATTATTGTTAACCAGCAGGTCTCAGTCTTATTGTTAACCAGCAGGTCTCAGCCTTATTGTTTAACCAGCAGGTCTCAGTCTTATTGTTAACCAGCAGGTCTCAGTCTTATTGTTTAACCAGCAGGTCTCAGTCTTATTGTTAACCAGCAGGTCTCAGTCTTATTGTTAACCAGCTGGTCTCAGTCTTATTGTTAACCAGCAGGTCTCAGTCCTATTGTTAACCAGCAGGTCTCAGTCTTATTGTTTAACCAGCAGGTCTCAGTCTTATTGTTTAACCAGCAGGTCTCAGTCTTATTGTTAACCAGCAGGTCTCAGTCTTATTGTTAACCAGCTGGTCTCAGCCTTATTGTTAACCAGCAGTTCTCAGTCTTATTGTTAACCAGCAGGTCTCAGTCTTATTGTTAACCAGCAGGTCTCAGTCTTATTGTTAACCAGCAGGTCTCAGTCTTAACCAGCAGGTCTCAGTCTTAACCAGCATGGGTCAGTCTTATTGTTAACCAGCAGGTCTCAGTCTTATTGTTAACCAGCAGGTCTCAGTCTTATTGTTAACCAGCAGGTCTCAGTCTTATTGTTAACCAGCAGGTCTCAGTCTTATTGTTAACCAGCAGGTCTCAGTCTTATTGTTTAACCAGCAGGTCTCAGTCTTATTGTTAACCAGCAGGTCTCAGTCTTATTGTTTAACCAGCTGGTCTCAGTCTTATTGTTAACCAGCAGGTCTCAGTCTTATTGTTAACCAGCAGGTCTCAGTCTTATTGTTAACCAGCAGGTCTCAGTCTTATTGTTAACCAGCAGGTCTCAGTCTTATTGTTAACCAGCAGGTCTCAGTCTTATTGTTACCAGCAGGTCTCAGTCTTAACCAGCAGGTCTCAGTCTTATTGTTAACCAGCTGGTCTCAGCCTTATTGTTAACCAGCAGTTCTCAGTCTTATTGTTAACCAGCAGGTCTCATTGTTATTGTTAACCAGCAGGTCTCAGTCTTATTGTTAACCAGCAGGTCTCAGTCTTATTGTTAACCAGCAGGTCTCAGTCTTATTGTTAACCAGCAGGTCTCAGTCTTATTGTTTAACCAGCAGGTCTCAGTCTTATTGTTAACCAGCAGGTCTCAGTCTTCTTGTTAACCAGCAGGTCTCAGTCTTATTGTTAACCAGCAGGTCTCAGTCTTATTGTTAACCAGCAGGTCTCAGTCTTATTGTTAACCAGCAGGTCTCAGTCTTATTGTTAACCAGCAGGTCTCAGCCTTATTGTTAACCAGCAGGTCTCAGTCTTATTGCTAACCAGCAGGTCTCAGTCTTATTGTTACCAGCAGGTCTCAGTCTTAACCAGCAGGTCTCAGTCTTATTGTTAACCAGCAGGTCTCAGTCTTATTGTTAACCAGCAGGTCTCAGTCTTATTGTTAACCAGCAGGTCTCAGTCTTATTGTTAACCAGCAGGTCTCAGTCTTATTGTTAACCAGCAGGTCTCAGTCTTATTGTTACCAGAAGGTCTCAGTCTTAACCAGCAGGTCTCAGTCTTATTGTTAACCAGCTGGTCTCAGTCTTATTGTTAACCAGCAGGTCTCAGTCTTATTGTTAACCAGCAGGTCTCAGTCTTATTGTTAACCAGCTGGTCTCAGTCTTATTGTTAACCAGCAGGTCTCAGTCTTATTGTTAACCAGCAGGTCTCAGTCTTATTGTTTAACCAGCAGGTCTCAGTCTTATTGTTTAACCAGCAGGTCTCAGTCTTATTGTTAACCAGCAGGTCTCAGTCTTATTGTTAACCAGCTGGTCTCAGCCTTATTGTTAACCAGCAGGTCTCAGTCTTATTGTTAACCAGCAGGTCTCATTCTTATTGTTAACCAGCAGGTCTCAGTCTTATTGTTAACCAGCAGGTCTCAGTCTTATTGTTAACCAGCAGGTCTCAGTCTTATTGTTAACCAGCAGCTCTCAGTCTTATTGTTTAACCAGCAGGTCTCAGTCTTATTGTTAACCAGCAGGTCTCAGTCTTATTGTTAACCAGCAGGTCTCAGTCTTATTCTTAACCAGCAGGTCTCAGTCTTATTGTTAACCAGCAGGTCTCAGTCTTATTGTTAACCATCAGGTCTCAGTCTTATTGTTAACCAGCAGGTCTCAGCCGTATTGTTAACCAGCAGGTCTCAGTCTTATTGTTAACCAGCTGGTCTCAGTCTTAACCAGCAGGTCTCAGTCTTATTGTTAACCAGCAGGTCTCAGTCTTAACCAGCAGGTCTCAGTCTTATTGTTAACCAGCAGGTCTCAGTCTTATTGTTTAACCAGCAGGTCTCAGTCTTATTGTTAACCAGCAGGTCTCAGTCTTAACCAGCAGGTCTCAGTCTTATTGTTAACCAGCAGGTCTCAGTCTTAACCAGCAGGTCTCAGTCTTATTGTTAACCAGCAGGTCTCAGTCTTATTGTTAACCAGCAGGTCTCAGTCTTATTGTTAACCAGCAGGTCTCAGTCTTATTGTTAACCAGCAGGTCTCAGTCTTATTGTTAACCAGCAGGTCTCAGTCTTATTGTTAACCAGCAGGTCTCAGTCTTATTGTTACCAGCAGGTCTCAGTCTTAACCAGCAGGTCTCAGTCTTAACCAGCAGGTCTCAGTCTTATTGTTAACCAGCAGGTCTCAGTCTTATTGTTAACCAGCAGGTCTCAGTATTATTGTTAACCAGCAGGTCTCAGTCTTATTGTTAACCAGCAGGTCTCAGCCTTATTGTTTAACCAGCAGGTCTCAGTCTTATTGTTAACCAGCAGGTCTCAGTCTTATTGTTTAACCAGCAGGTCTCAGTCTTATTGTTAACCAGCAGGTCTCAGTCTTATTGTTAACCAGCTGGTCTCAGTCTTATTGTTAACCAGCAGGTCTCAGTCCTATTGTTAACCAGCAGGTCTCAGTCTTATTGTTTAACCAGCAGGTCTCAGTCTTATTGTTTAACCAGCAGGTCTCAGTCTTATTGTTAACCAGCAGGTCTCAGTCTTATTGTTAACCAGCTGGTCTCAGCCTTATTGTTAACCAGCAGTTCTCAGTCTTATTGTTAACCAGCAGGTCTCAGTCTTATTGTTAACCAGCAGGTCTCAGTCTTATTGTTAACCAGCAGGTCTCAGTCTTAACCAGCAGGTCTCAGTCTTAACCAGCATGGGTCAGTCTTATTGTTAACCAGCAGGTCTCAGTCTTATTGTTAACCAGCAGGTCTCAGTCTTATTGTTAACCAGCAGGTCTCAGTCTTATTGTTAACCAGCAGGTCTCAGTCTTATTGTTAACCAGCAGGTCTCAGTCTTATTGTTTAACCAGCAGGTCTCAGTCTTATTGTTAACCAGCAGGTCTCAGTCTTATTGTTTAACCAGCTGGTCTCAGTCTTATTGTTAACCAGCAGGTCTCAGTCTTATTGTTAACCAGCAGGTCTCAGTCTTATTGTTAACCAGCAGGTCTCAGTCTTATTGTTAACCAGCAGGTCTCAGTCTTATTGTTAACCAGCAGGTCTCAGTCTTATTGTTACCAGCAGGTCTCAGTCTTAACCAGCAGGTCTCAGTCTTATTGTTACCAGCAGGTCTCAGTCTTAACCAGCAGGTCTCAGTCTTATTGTTAACCAGCAGGTCTCAGTCTTATTGTTAACCAGCAGGTCTCAGTCTTATTGTTAACCAGCAGGTCTCAGTCTTATTGTTAACCAGCAGGTCTCAGTCTTATTGTTAACCAGCAGGTCTCAGTCTTATTGTTAACCAGCAGGTCTCAGTCTTATTGTTAACCAGCAGGTCTCAGTCTTATTGTTAACCAGCAGGTCTCAGCCTTATTGTTTAACCAGCAGGTCTCAGTCTTATTGTTAACCAGCAGGTCTCAGTCTTATTGTTTAACCAGCAGGTCTCAGTCTTATTGTTAACCAGCAGGTCTCAGTCTTATTGTTAACCAGCTGGTCTCAGTCTTATTGTTAACCAGCAGGTCTCAGTCTTATTGTTAACCAGCAGGTCTCAGTCTTATTGTTTAACCAGCAGGTCTCAGTCTTATTGTTTAACCAGCAGGTCTCAGTCTTATTGTTAACCAGCAGGTCTCAGTCTTATTGTTAACCAGCTGGTCTCAGCCTTATTGTTAACCAGCAGTTCTCAGTCTTATTGTTAACCAGCAGGTCTCAGTCTTATTGTTAACCAGCAGGTCTCAGTCTTATTGTTAACCAGCAGGTCTCAGTCTTATTGTTAACCAGCAGGTCTCAGTCTTATTGTTAACCAGCAGGTCTCAGTCTTATTGTTAACCAGCAGGTCTCAGTCTTTTTGTTAACCAGCAGGTCTCAGTCTTATTGTTAACCAGCAGGTCTCAGTCTTATTGTTAACCAGCTGGTCTCAGTCTTATTGTTAACCAGCAGGTCTCAGTCTTATTGTTAACCAGCAGGTCTCAGTCTTATTGTTTAACCAGCAGGTCTCAGTCTTATTGTTTAACCAGCAGGTCTCAGTCTTATTGTTAACCAGCAGGTCTCAGTCTTATTGTTAACCAGCTGGTCTCAGCCTTATTGTTAACCAGCAGTTCTCAGTCTTATTGTTAACCAGCAGGTCTCATTCTTATTGTTAACCAGCAGGTCTCAGTCTTATTGTTAACCAGCAGGTCTCAGTCTTATTGTTAACCAGCAGGTCTCAGTCTTATTGTTAACCAGCAGCTCTCAGTCTTATTGTTTAACCAGCAGGTCTCAGTCTTATTGTTAACCAGCAGGTCTCAGTCTTATTGTTAACCAGCAGGTCTCAGTCTTATTCTTAACCAGCAGGTCTCAGTCTTATTGTTAACCAGCAGGTCTCAGTCTTATTGTTAACCATCAGGTCTCAGTCTTATTGTTAACCAGCAGGTCTCAGCCGTATTGTTAACCAGCAGGTCTCAGTCTTATTGTTAACCAGCTGGTCTCAGTCTTAACCAGCAGGTCTCAGTCTTATTGTTAACCAGCAGGTCTCAGTCTTAACCAGCAGGTCTCAGTCTTATTGTTAACCAGCAGGTCTCAGTCTTATTGTTTAACCAGCAGGTCTCAGTCTTATTGTTAACCAGCAGGTCTCAGTCTTAACCAGCAGGTCTCAGTCTTATTGTTAACCAGCAGGTCTCAGTCTTAACCAGCAGGTCTCAGTCTTATTGTTAACCAGCAGGTCTCAGTCTTATTGTTAACCAGCAGGTCTCAGTCTTATTGTTAACCAGCAGGTCTCAGTCTTATTGTTAACCAGCAGGTCTCAGTCTTATTGTTAACCAGCAGGTCTCAGTCTTATTGTTAACCAGCAGGTCTCAGTCTTATTGTTACCAGCAGGTCTCAGTCTTAACCAGCAGGTCTCAGTCTTAACCAGCAGGTCTCAGTCTTATTGTTAACCAGCAGGTCTCAGTCTTATTGTTAACCAGCAGGTCTCAGTATTATTGTTAACCAGCAGGTCTCAGTCTTATTGTTAACCAGCAGGTCTCAGCCTTATTGTTTAACCAGCAGGTCTCAGTCTTATTGTTAACCAGCAGGTCTCAGTCTTATTGTTTAACCAGCAGGTCTCAGTCTTATTGTTAACCAGCAGGTCTCAGTCTTATTGTTAACCAGCTGGTCTCAGTCTTATTGTTAACCAGCAGGTCTCAGTCCTATTGTTAACCAGCAGGTCTCAGTCTTATTGTTTAACCAGCAGGTCTCAGTCTTATTGTTTAACCAGCAGGTCTCAGTCTTATTGTTAACCAGCAGGTCTCAGTCTTATTGTTAACCAGCTGGTCTCAGCCTTATTGTTAACCAGCAGTTCTCAGTCTTATTGTTAACCAGCAGGTCTCAGTCTTATTGTTAACCAGCAGGTCTCAGTCTTATTGTTAACCAGCAGGTCTCAGTCTTAACCAGCAGGTCTCAGTCTTAACCAGCATGGGTCAGTCTTATTGTTAACCAGCAGGTCTCAGTCTTATTGTTAACCAGCAGGTCTCAGTCTTATTGTTAACCAGCAGGTCTCAGTCTTATTGTTAACCAGCAGGTCTCAGTCTTATTGTTAACCAGCAGGTCTCAGTCTTATTGTTTAACCAGCAGGTCTCAGTCTTATTGTTAACCAGCAGGTCTCAGTCTTATTGTTTAACCAGCTGGTCTCAGTCTTATTGTTAACCAGCAGGTCTCAGTCTTATTGTTAACCAGCAGGTCTCAGTCTTATTGTTAACCAGCAGGTCTCAGTCTTATTGTTAACCAGCAGGTCTCAGTCTTATTGTTAACCAGCAGGTCTCAGTCTTATTGTTACCAGCAGGTCTCAGTCTTAACCAGCAGGTCTCAGTCTTATTGTTACCAGCAGGTCTCAGTCTTAACCAGCAGGTCTCAGTCGTATTGTTAACCTGCAGGTCTCAGTCTTATTGTTAACCAGCAGGTCTCAGTCTTATTGTTAACCAGCAGGTCTCAGTCTTATTGTTAACCAGCAGGTCTCAGTCTTATTGTTAACCAGCAGGTCTCAGTCTTATTGTTAACCAGCAGGTCTCAGTCTTATTGTTAACCAGCAGGTCTCAGTCTTATTGTTAACCAGCAGGTCTCAGTCTTATTGTTTAACCGGCAGGTCTCAGTCTTATTGTTAACCAGCAGGTCTCAGTCTTATTGTTTAACCAGCAGGTCTCAGTCTTATTGTTAACCAGCAGGTCTCAGTCTTATTGTTAACCAGCTGGTCTCAGTCTTATTGTTAACCAGCAGGTCTCAGTCTTATTGTTAACCAGCAGGTCTCAGTCTTATTGTTTAACCAGCAGGTCTCAGTCTTATTGTTTAACCAGCAGGTCTCAGTCTTATTGTTAACCAGCAGGTCTCAGTCTTATTGTTAACCAGCTGGTCTCAGCCTTATTGTTAACCAGCAGTTCTCAGTCTTATTGTTAACCAGCAGGTCTCAGTCTTATTGTTAACCAGCAGGTCTCAGTCTTATTGTTAACCAGCAGGTCTCAGTCTTATTGTTAACCAGCAGGTCTCAGTCTTATTGTTAACCAGCAGGTCTCAGTCTTATTGTTAACCAGCAGGTCTCAGTCTTTTTGTTAACCAGCAGGTCTCAGTCTTATTGTTAACCAGCAGGTCTCAGTCTTATTGTTAACCAGCAGGTCTCAGTCTTATTGTTATCCAGCAGGTCTCAGTCTTATTGTTAACCAGCAGGTCTCAGTCTTATTGTTTAACCAGCAGGTCTCAGTCTTATTGTTAACCAGCTGGTCTCAGTCTTATTGTTTAACCAGCAGGTCTCAGTCTTATTGTTAACCAGCAGGTCTCAGTCTTATTGTTAACCAGCAGGTCTCAGTCTTATTGTTTAACCAGCAGGTCTCAGTCTTATTGTTAACCAGCAGGTCTCAGTCTTATTGTTAACCAGCAGGTCTCAGTCTTATTGTTAACCAGCATGTCTCAGTCTTATTGTTAACCAGCAGGTCTCAGTCTTATTGTTAACCAGCAGGTCTCAGTTTTATTGTTAACCAGCAGGTCTCAGTCTTATTGTTAACCAGCAGGTCTCAGTCTTATTGTTAACCAGCAGGTCTCAGTCTTATTGTTAACCAGCAGGTCTCAGTCTTATTGTTTAACCAGCAGGTCTCAGTCTTATTGTTTAACCAGCAGGTCTCAGTCTTATTGTTAACCAGCAGGTCTCAGTCTTATTGTTTAACCAGCAGGTCTCAGTCTTATTGTTTAACCAGCAGGTCTCAGTCTTATTGTTAACCAGCAGGTCTCAGTCTTATTGTTAACCAGCAGGTCTCAGCCTTATTGTTTAACCAGCAGGTCTCAGTCTTATTGTTAACTAGCAGGTCTCAGTCTTATTGTTTAACCAGCAGGTTTCAGTCTTATTGTTAACCAGCAGGTCTCAGTCTTATTGTTAACCAGCTGGTCTCAGTCTTATTGTTAACCAGCAGGTCTCAGTCTTATTGTTAACCAGCAGGTCTCAGTCTTATTGTTTAACCAGCAGGTCTCAGTCTTATTGTTTAACCAGCAGGTCTCAGTCTTATTGTTAACCAGCAGGTCTCAGTCTTATTGTTAACCAGCTGGTCTCAGCCTTATTGTTAACCAGCAGTTCTCAGTCTTATTGTTAACCAGCAGGTCTCATTGTTATTGTTAACCAGCAGGTCTCAGTCTTATTGTTAACCAGCAGGTCTCAGTCTTATTGTTAACCAGCAGGTCTCAGTCTTATTGTTAACCAGCAGGTCTCAGTCTTATTGTTTAACCAGCAGGTCTCAGTCTTATTGTTAACCAGCAGGTCTCAGTCTTCTTGTTAACCAGCAGGTCTCAGTCTTATTGTTAACCAGTAGGTCTCAGTCTTATTGTTAACCAGCAGGTCTCAGTCTTATTGTTAACCAGCAGGTCTCAGTCTTATTGTTAACAAGCAGGTCTCAGTCTTATTGTTAACCAGCAGGTCTCAGTCTTATTGTTAACCAGCAGGTCTCAGCCTTATTGTTTAACCAGCAGGTCTCAGTCTTATTGTTAACTAGCAGGTCTCAGTCTTATTGTTTAACCAGCAGGTTTCAGTCTTATTGTTAACCAGCAGGTCTCAGTCTTATTGTTAACCAGCTGGTCTCAGTCTTATTGTGAACCAGCAGGTCTCAGTCTTATTGTTAACCAGCAGGTCTCAGTCTTATTGTTAACCAGCAGGTCTCAGTCTTATTGTTTAACCAGCAGGTCTCAGTCTTATTGTTAACCAGCAGGTCTCAGTCTTATTGTTAACCAGCTGGTCTCAGCCTTATTGTTAACCAGCAGTTCTCAGTCTTATTGTTAACCAGCAGGTCTCATTGTTATTGTTAACCAGCAGGTCTCAGTCTTATTGTTAACCAGCAGGTCTCAGTCTTATTGTTAACCAGCAGGTCTCAGTCTTATTGTTAACCAGCAGGTCTCAGTCTTATTGTTTAACCAGCAGGTCTCAGTCTTATTGTTAACCAGCAGGTCTCAGTCTTCTTGTTAACCAGCAGGTCTCAGTCTTATTGTTAACCAGCAGGTCTCAGTCTTATTGTTAACCAGCAGGTCTCAGTCTTATTGTTAACCAGCAGGTCTCAGTCTTATTGTTAACCAGCAGGTCTCAGCCTTATTGTTAACCAGCAGGTCTCAGTCTTATTGCTAACCAGCAGGTCTCAGTCTTATTGTTACCAGCAGGTCTCAGTCTTAACCAGCAGGTCTCAGTCTTATTGTTAACCAGCAGGTCTCAGTCTTATTGTTAACCAGCAGGTCTCAGTCTTATTGTTAACCAGCAGGTCTCAGTCTTATTGTTAACCAGCAGGTCTCAGTCTTATTGTTAACCAGCAGGTCTCAGTCTTATTGTTACCAGAAGGTCTCAGTCTTAACCAGCAGGTCTCAGTCTTATTGTTAACCAGCTGGTCTCAGTCTTATTGTTAACCAGCAGGTCTCAGTCTTATTGTTAACCAGCAGGTCTCAGTCTTATTGTTTAACCAGCAGGTCTCAGTCTTATTGTTTAACCAGCAGGTCTCAGTCTTATTGCTAACCAGCAGGTCTCAGTCTTATTGTTAACCAGCTGGTCTCAGCCTTATTGTTAACCAGCAGTTCTCAGTCTTATTGTTAACCAGCAGGTCTCAGTCTTATTGTTAACCAGCAGGTCTCAGCCTTATTGTTAACCAGCAGGTCTCAGTCTTATTGTTAACCAGCAGGTCTCAGTCTTATTGTTAGGTCTCAGTCTTATTGTTAACCAGCAGGTCTCAGTCTTATTGTTAACCAGCAGGCCTCAGTCTTATTGTTAACCAGCAGGTCTCAGTCTTATTGTTAACCAGCAGGTCTCAGTCTTATTGTTAACCAGCAGGTCTCAGTCTTATTGTTAACCAGCAGGTCTCAGTCTTATTGTTAACCAGCAGGTCTCAGCCTTATTGTTAACCAGCAGGTCTCAGTCTTATTGTTAACCAGCAGGTCTCAGTCTTATTGTTAGGTCTCAGTCTTATTGTTAACCAGCAGGTCTCAGTCTTATTGTTAACCAGCAGGCCTCAGTCTTATTGTTAACCAGCAGGTCTCAGTCTTATTGTTAACCAGCAGGTCTCAGTCTTATTGTTAACCAGCAGGTCTCAGTCTTATTGTTAACAAGTAGGTCTCAGTCTTATTGTTAACCAGCAGGTCTCAGTCTTATTGTTAACCAGCAGGTCTCAGTCTTATTGTTAACCAGCAGGTCTCAGTCTTATTGTTAACCAGCAGGTCTCAGTCTTATTGTTAACCAACAGGTCTCAGTCTTATTGTTAACCAGCAGGTCTCAGTCTTATTGTTATCCAGCAGGTCTCAGTCTTATTGTTAACCAGCAGGTCTCAGCCTTATTGTTAACCAGCAGGTCTCAGTCTTATTGTTAACCAGCAGGTCTCAGTCTTATTGTTAACCAGCAGGTCTCAGTCTTATTGTTAACCAGCAGGTCTCAGTCTTATTGTTTAACCAGCAGGTCTCAGTCTTATTGTTAACCAGCTGGTCTCAGTCTTATTGTTTAACCAGCAGGTCTCAGTCTTATTGTTAACCAGCAGGTCTCAGTCTTATTGTTAACCAGCAGGTCTCAGTCTTATTGTTTAACCAGCAGGTCTCAGTCTTATTGTTAACCAGCAGGTCTCAGTCTTATTGTTAACCAGCAGGTCTCAGTCTTATTGTTAACCAGCATGTCTCAGTCTTATTGTTAACCAGCAGGTCTCAGTCTTATTGTTAACCAGCAGGTCTCAGTCTTATTGTTAACCAGCAGGTCTCAGTCTTATTGTTAACCAGCAGGTCTCAGTCTTATTGTTAACCAGCAGGTCTCAGTCTTATTGTTTAACCAGCAGGTCTCAGTCTTATTGTTTAACCAGCAGGTCTCAGTCTTATTGTTTAACCAGCAGGTCTCAGTCTTATTGTTAACCAGCAGGTCTCAGTCTTATTGTTTAACCAGCAGGTCTCAGTCTTATTGTTAACCAGCAGGTCTCAGTCTTATTGTTAACCAGCAGGTCTCAGCCTTATTGTTTAACCACCAGGTCTCAGTCTTATTGTTAACTAGCAGGTCTCAGTCTTATTGTTTAACCAGCAGGTTTCAGTCTTATTGTTAACCAGCAGGTCTCAGTCTTATTGTTAACCAGCTGGTCTCAGTCTTATTGTTAACCAGCAGGTCTCAGTCTTATTGTTAACCAGCAGGTCTCAGTCTTATTGTTTAACCAGCAGGTCTCAGTCTTATTGTTTAACCAGCAGGTCTCAGTCTTATTGTTAACCAGCAGGTCTCAGTCTTATTGTTAACCAGCTGGTCTCAGCCTTATTGTTAACCAGCAGTTCTCAGTCTTATTGTTAACCAGCAGGTCTCATTGTTATTGTTAACCAGCAGGTCTCAGTCTTATTGTTAACCAGCAGGTCTCAGTCTTATTGTTAACCAGCAGTTCTCAGTCTTATTGTTAACCAGCAGGTCTCATTGTTATTGTTAACCAGCAGGTCTCAGTCTTATTGTTAACCAGCAGGTCTCAGTCTTATTGTTAACCAGCAGGTCTCAGTCTTATTGTTAACCAGCAGGTCTCAGTCTTATTGTTTAACCAGCAGGTCTCAGTCTTATTGTTAACCAGCAGGTCTCAGTCTTATTGTTAACCAGCAGGTCTCAGTCTTATTGTTAACCAGCAGCTCTCAGTCTTATTGTTTAACCAGCAGGTCTCAGTCTTATTGTTAACCAGCAGGTCTCAGTCTTATTGTTAACCAGCAGGTCTCAGTCTTATTGTTAACCAGCAGGTATCAGTCTTATTGTTAACCAGCAGGTCTCAGTCTTATTGTTAACCAGCAGGTCTCAGTCTTATTGTTAACCAGCAGGTCTCAGCCGTATTGTTAACCAGCAGGTCTCAGTCTTATTGTTAACCAGCAGGTCTCAGTCTTATTGTTACCAGCAGGTCTCAGTCTTAACCAGCAGGTCTCAGTCTTAACCAGCAGGTCTCAGTCTTATTGTTAACCAGCAGGTCTCAGTCTTATTGTTAACCAGCAGGTCTCAGTCTTATTGTTAACCAGCAGGTCTCAGTCTTATTGTTAGCCAGCAGGTCTCAGTCTTATTGTTAACCAGCAGGTCTCAGCCTTATTATTTAACCAGCAGGTCTCAGTCTTATTGTTAACCAGCAGGTCTCAGTCTTATTGTTTAACCAGCAGGTCTCAGTCTAATTGTTAACCAGCAGGTCTCAGTCTTATTGTTAACCAGCTGGTCTCAGTCTTATTGTTAACCAGCAGGTCTCAGTCCTATTGTTAACCAGCAGGTCTCAGTCTTTTTGTTTAACCAGCAGGTCTCAGTCTTATTGTTTAACCAGCAGTTCGCAGTCTTATTGTTAACCAGCAGGTCTCAGTCTTATTGTTAACCAGCAGGTCTCAGTCTTATTGTTAACCAGCAGGTCTCAGTCTTATTGTTAACCAGCAGGTCTCAGTCTTATTGTTAACCAGCAGGTCTCAGTCTTATTGTTAACCAGCAGGTCTCAGTCTTATTGTTAACCAGCAGGTCTCAGTCTTATTGTTAACCAGTAGGTCTCAGTCTTATTGTTAACCAGCAGGTCTCAGTCTTATTGTTAACCAGCAGGTCTCAGTCTTATTGTTAACCAGCAGGTCTCAGTCTTATTGTTAACCAGCAGGTCTCAGTCTTATTGTTAACCAGCAGGTCTCAGTCTTATTGTTAACCAGCAGGTCTCAGTCTTATTGTTAACCAGCAGGTCTCAGTCTTATTGTTAACCAGCAGGTCTCAGTCTTATTGTTAACCAGCAGGTCTCAGTCTTAACCAGCAGGTCTCAGTCTTATTGTTAACCAGCAGGTCTCAGTCTTATTGTTAACCAGCAGGTCTCAGTCTTATTGTTAACCAGCAGGTCTCAGTCTTATTGTTAACCAGCAGGTCTCAGTCTTATTGTTAACCAGCAGGTCTCAGTCTTATTGTTAACCAGCAGGTCTCAGTCTTATTGTTAACCAGCAGGTCTCAGTCTTATTGTTAACCAGCAGGTCTCAGTCTTATTGTTAACCAGCAGGTCTCAGTCTTATTGTTAACCAGCTGGTCTCAGCCTTATTGTTAACCAGCAGTTCTCAGTCTTATTGTTAACCAGCAGGTCTCAGTCTTATTGTTAACCAGCAGGTCTCAGTCTTATTGTTAACCAGCAGGTCTCAGTCTTATTGTTTACCAGCACGTCTCAGTCTTATTGTTAACCAGCAGGTCTCAGTCTTATTGTTAACCAGCAGGTCTCAGTCTTATTGTTAACCAGCAGGTCTCAGTCTTATTGTTTAACCAGCAGGTCTCAGTCTTATTGTTAACCAGCAGGTCTCAGTCTTATTGTTAACCAGCAGGTCTCAGTCTTATTGTTAACCAGCAGGTCTCAGTCTTATTGTTAACCAGCAGGTCTCAGCCGTATTGTTAACCAGCAGGTCTCAGTCTTATTGTTAACCAGCAGGTCTCAGCCTTATTGTTAACCAGCAGGTCTCAGTCTTATTGTTAACCAGCAGGTCTCAGTCTTATTGTTAACCAGCAGGTCTCAGTCTTATTGTTAACCAGCAGGTCTCAGTCTTATTGTTAACCAGCAGGTCTCAGCCTTATTGTTAACCAGCAGGTCTCAGTCTTAACCAGCAGGTCTCAGTCTTAACCAGCAGGTCTCAGTCTTATTGTTAACCAGCAGGTCTCAGTCTTATTGTTAACCAGCAGGTCTCAGTCTTATTGTTAACCAGCAGGTCTCAGTCTTATTGTTAACCAGCAGGTCTCAGTCTTATTGTTAACCAGCAGGTCTCAGTCTTATTGTTACCAGCCGGTCTCAGTCTTAACCAGCAGGTCTCAGTCTTAACCAGCAGGTCTCAGTCTTATTGTTAACTAGTTTCTTCTCCTCAATGAGTCTGGATCTGAAGACCTTCCCAACTATGAGTCTGGATCTCAGGACCTCCCCAACAATGAGTCTGGATCTCAGGACCTCCCCAACAATGAGTCTGGATCTGAAGACCTCCCCAACTATGAGTCTGGATCTGAAGACCTCCCCAACAATGAGTCTGGATCTGAAGACCTCCCCAACTATGAGTCTGGATCTCAGGACCTCCCCAACTATGAGTCTGGATCTGAAGACCTCCCCAACAATGAGTCTGGATCTCAGGACCTCCCCAACAATGAGTCTGGATCTCAGGACCTCCCCAACAATGAGTCTGGATCTGAAGACCTCCCCAACAATGAGTCTGGATCTCAGGACCTCCCCAACAATGAGTCTGGATCTGAAGACCTCCCCAACAATGAGTCTGGATCTGAAGACCTCCCCAACAATGAGTCTGGATCTGAAGACCTCCCCAACAATGAGTCTGGATCTGAAGACCTCCCCAACAATGAGT
>NC_092095.1:68982986-68985486 GCF_045679555.1 Salvelinus alpinus
TGTCTTCACGTGGGTAATGTGTCTGTTAGTGTGTACCTGTCTGTCTTTATGTGGGTAATGTGTCTGTTAGTGTCTGTACCTGTCTGTCTTCATGTGGATAATGTGTCTGTTAGTGTGTACCTGTCTGTCTTCATGTGGATAATGTGTCTGTTAGTGTGTACCTGTCTGTCTTCATGTGGGTAATGTGTCTGTTAGTGTGTACCTGTCTGTGTTCATGTGGGTAATGTGTCTGTTAGTGTACCTGTCTGTCTTCATGTGGATAATGTGTCTGTTAGTGTGTACCTGTCTGTCTCCATGTGGGTAATGTGTCTGTTAGTGTGTACCTGTCTGTCTTCATGTGGATAATGTGTCTGTTAGTGTGTACCTGTCTGTGTTCATGTGGATATTGTGTCTGTTAGTGTGTACCTGTCTGTCTTCATGTGGGTAATGTGTCTGTTAGTGTGTACCTGTCTGTCTTCATGTGGATAATGTGGCTGTTAGTGTGTACCTGTCTGTCTTCATGTGGGTAATGTGTCTGTTAGTGTGTACCTGTCTGTCTTCATGTGGATAATGTGTCTGTTAGTGTGTACCTGTCTGTCTTCATGTGGATAATGTGTCTGTTAGTGTGTACCTGTCTGTCTTCATGTGGGTAATGTGTCTGTTAGTGTCTGTACCTGTCTGTCTTCATGTGGATAATGTGTCTGTTAGTGTGTACCTGTCTGTCTTCATGTGGATAATGTGTCTGTTAGTGTGTACCTGTCTGTCTTCATGTGGATAATGTGTCTGTTAGTATGTGTACCTGTCTGTCTTCATGTGGATAATGTGTTCTGTTAGTGTGTACCTGTCTGTCTTCATGTGGATAATGTGTCTGTTAGTGTGTACCTGTCTGTCTTCATGTGGGTAATGTGTCTGTTAGTGTGTACCTGTCTGTCTTCATGTGGATAATGTGTCTGTTAGTGTGTACCTGTCTGTCTTCATGTGGGTAATGTGTCTGTTAGTGTGTACCTGTCTGTCTTCATGTGGGTAATGTGTCTGTTAGTGTCTGTACCTGTCTGTCTTCATGTGGATAATGTGTCTGTTAGTGTGTACCTGTCTGTCTTCATGTGGATAATGTGTCTGTTAGTGTGTACCTGTCTGTCTTCATGTGGATAATGTGTCTGTTAGTATGTGTACCTGTCTCTTCATGTGGATAATGTGTTCTGTTAGTGTGTACCTGTCTGTCTTCATGTGGATAATGTGTCTGTTAGTGTGTACCTGTCTGTCTTCATGTGGGTAATGTGTCTGTTAGTGTGTACCTGTCTGTCTTCATGTGGATAATGTGTCTGTTAGTGTGTACCTGTCTGTCTTCATGTGGGTAATGTGTCTGTTAGTGTGTACCTGTCTGTCTTCATGTGGATAATGTGTCTGTTAGTGTGTACCTGTCTGTCTTCATGTGGGTAATGTGTCTGTTAGTGTGTACCTGTCTGTCTTCATGTGGGTAATGTGTCTGTTAGTGTCTGTACCTGTCTGTCTTCATGTGGATAATGTGTCTGTTAGTGTGTACCTGTCTGTCTTCATGTGGATAATGTGTCTGTTAGTGTGTACCTGTCTGTCTTCATGTGGATAATGTGTCTGTTAGTATGTGTACCTGTCTCTTCATGTGGATAATGTGTTCTGTTAGTGTGTACCTGTCTGTCTTCATGTGGATAATGTGTCTGTTAGTGTGTACCTGTCTGTCTTCATGTGGGTAATGTGTCTGTTAGTGTGTACCTGTCTGTCTTCATGTGGATAATGTGTCTGTTAGTGTGTACCTGTCTGTCTTCATGTGGGTAATGTGTCTGTTAGTGTGTACCTGTCTGTCTTCATGTGGATAATGTGTCTGTTAGTGTGTACCTGTGTGTTGCCAACATTTTCCGTTCTGGGGACCACCAAATCGGGGACCACCAAACCGGGGACCACCAAATCGGGGACCACCAAATCACAGTCAAAAGCTCGTGAGGATCACCATTCGCAGAGTCACATTTGTTTTTTACATCAAATATCTTGGTGGTCAAATTTGGTCCATTTTAGCAGTAAATGTAACAATTTAAAGACCTATTATTATTATTATTATTAACAATTTGCATTGTGAAAAGTAATATAAACATAGTAATATAAACATAGTAATATATACATAGTAATATAAACATAGTAATATAAATATAGTAATATAAACATAGTAATGTAAACATAGTAATATAAACATAGTAATATAAATATAGTAATATAAACATAGTAATATAAACATAGTAATATAAACATAGTAATATAAACATAGTAATATAAACATAGTAATATAAACATAGTAATATAAATATAGTAATGTAAACATAGTAATGTAAACATAGTAATATAAACATAGTAATATAAACATAGTAATGTAAACATAGTAATATAAATATAGTAATATAAATATAGTAATATAAATATAGTAATATAAACATAGTAATATAAACATAGTAATATAAATATAGTAATGTAAACATAGTAATGTAAACATAGT
>NC_092095.1:68990486-69002986 GCF_045679555.1 Salvelinus alpinus
TGTAATATATATTGTAGTTTGTATGTAAATAGATTGCTTTGTGTATGTACTATAGATTGCAGTGTGTGTATAGTATAGATTGCTGTGTCTGTGTGTGATATAGATTGCAGTGTGTATGTAGTATAGATTACAGTGTGTGTGTATGTAATATAGATTGCAGTGTGAATGTAATATAGATTGCAGTGTGTATGTACTATAGATTGCAGTGTGTATGTAAATAGATTGCAGTGTGTATGTAATATATATTGCAGTGTGTATGTAGTATAGATTGCAGTGTGTATGTAATATAGATTGCAGTGTGTATGTAGTATAGATTGCAGTGTGTATGTAATATAGATTGCAGTGTGTATGTAATATAGATTGCAGTGTGTATGTAGTATAGATTGTAGTGTGTATGTAATATAGATTGCAGTGTGTATGTAATATAGATTGCAGTGTGTATGTACTATAGATTGCAGTGTGTATGTAGTATAGATTGCAGTGTGTATGTAATATAGATTGCAGTGTGTATGTAATATAGATTGCAGTGTGTATGTAATATAGATTGCAGTGTGTTTGTAAATAGATTGCAGTGTGTATGTACTATAGATTGCAGTGTGTATGTAGTATAGATTGCTGTCACGCGGGACTAGGTTGGCGAAAGAACCAGACGCAGAGAGAGAGAGCCGCTTGGGAAAAAATATACCTTATATTTAATCTCCACAAGAACTGAATAAGCCCGAACATCCAGGGCGTAGAGAAACACTTGCCAAAACCCCCAAAATACACACACGTAACAAAAAACAATCCCGCACAAAACAAGGGCGGGTCTTACTCCTAATTATAGGGAAGCTCATTACGAAACAAAAACAGGTGCAACTAATAAGACAAAACAAACAGACAAACGAAAAAGGGATCGGTGGCGGCTAGTAGGACGGTGACGACGACCGCCGAGCACCGCCCGAACAGGCAGGGGAGTCAACTTCGGCGGAAGTCGTAACATTACCCCCCTCCTGACGCGCGGCTCCCGCAGCGCGCCGCCACCGGCCTCGAGGACGACCCGGAGGGCGAGGTGCCGGGCGATCCGGGTGGAGGCGGTGGAAGTCTCTCAGTAAAGTAGGATCTAAAATGTCCCCCACCGGAACCCAGCATCTCTCCTCCGGACCGTACCCCTCCCAGTCCACGAGGTACTGTAGGCCCCTCACCCGGCGTCTCGAGTCCAGAATGGCACGTACAGTGTACGCCGGGGACCCCTCGATCTCCAGAGGGGGTGGAGGGACCTCAGGCACCTCACCTTCTTGCAGGGGACCAGCCACCACCGGCCTGAGGAGAGACACATGAAACGAGGGGTTAATACGGTAATACCTAGGGAGTTGTAACCTATAACACACCTCATTTATTCTCCTCAGGACTTTAAACGGCCCCACACACTGCGGCCCCAGCTTCCGACAGGGCAGGCGGAGAGGCAGGTTTCGGGTCGAGAGCCAGACCCTGTCCCCCGGTGTGAACACGGGGGCCTCACTGCGGTGCTGGTCAGCGCTCCTCTTCTGCCGTTGTCCTGCTAACTTTAGCGATTCCTGGACGGCTTTCCAGGTGTCCTTGGAGCGCTGTACCCAGTCCTCTACCGCAGGAGCCTCGGTCTGACTCTGGTGCCATGGGGCCAGGACCGGCTGGTACCCCAACACACACTCAAACGGGGACATGTTCGTTGAGGAATGGCGGAGGGAGTTCTGAGCGAGCTCAGCCCAAGGAACATACCTCGCCCACTCACCAGGCCGGTCCCGGCAATATGACCGCAGAAACCTGCCCACATCCTGGTTTACGCGTTCCACCTGCCCATTACTCTCGGGGTGAAAACCCGAGGTCAAGCTGACCGAGACCCCCAGTCTTTCCATAAACGCCCTCCAAACTCTGGACGTGAATTGGGGACCCCGATCAGAAACGATATCCTCAGGCACCCCATAGTGCCGGAAGACATGGGTAAACAAGGCTTCCGCAGTCTGCAGGGCCGTAGGGAGACCGGGCAACGGGATGAGACGGCAGGACTTGGAAAACCGATCCACAACGACCAAAATCGTAGTACTTCCCTGGGACGGGGGAAGATCGGTAAGAAAGTCCACCGATAAGTGTGTCCACGGCCGTTGTGGAACGGGGAGGGGCTGTAACTTCCCTCTAGGCAAGTGCCGAGGAGCCTTGCTCTGAGCACACACCGAGCAGGAGGAGACATAAAATCTCACGTCCTTAGCCAACGTGGGCCACCAGTATCTCCCTCTAAGACTCCGCACTGTCCTCTCGATGCCAGGATGACCCGAGGAGGGGAGAGTATGAGCCCAACGGATTAGCTTATCCCGGACCCCTCCCGGCACGTACTGAACCCCCGCTGGACAGTTAGGAGGGGTCTGCTCTAACCGTGAGGCTCTCTCTATCTCAGCGTCCACCTCCCATACCACCGGTGCCACGAGACATGAAGGTGGAATGATGGGAGTTGGCTCAACGGACCGCTCCTCGGTATCATAGAGACGGGACAGCGCGTCGGCCTTGGTGTTCTGGGAGCCTGGTCGGTATGAGATGGTGAACTGAAACCGGGTGAAAAACATGGCCCATCTAGCTTGACGCGGATTTAGTCTCCTCGCTTCCCGGATGTACTCGAGATTACGATGGTCAGTCCAGATGAGAAAAGGGTGTTTCGCCCCCTCAAGCCAATGTCTCCACACCTTCAGAGCCTTGACTACAGCTAACAACTCCCGGTCCCCCACATCATAGTTTCGCTCCGCCGGACCGAGTTTCCTCGAAAAGAAGGCACAAGGGCGGAGCTTGGGTGGTTCGCCCGAGCGCTGGGACAGCACGGCCCCGACCCCCGCCTCGGACGCATCCACCTCAACTATGAAAGCTAAAGAGGGGTCCGGATGCGCCAACACGGGCGCATTGGTAAACAGCTCCTTCAGACGACTGAAAGCTCTGTCCGCCTCTGCTGACCAACGCAAGCGCACCGGTCCTCCCTTCAGCAGTGAGGTAATGGGAGCAGCCACCTGACCAAAATCCCGGATAAACCTCCGGTAGTAATTGGCAAACCCTAAAAACCGCTGCACCTCTTTCACCGTGGTCGGAGTCGGCCAATTACGCACGGCTGTAACGCGGTCATCCTCCATCACCAACCCGTAGGTGGAAATACGATAACCCAGGAAGGAAACGGCCTGTTTGAAGAACTCACATTTCTCCGCCTTGCAATACAGGTCATGCTCCAGCAGTCGCCCAAGTACCTTACGCACCAGAGACACATGCGCCGCGCGGGTGGCAGAGTAGATCAAGATGTCATCAATGTACACTACCACTCCCTGCCCGAGCAGGTCTCGGAGAATCTCATCTACGAAGGATTGAAAGACGGCTGGAGCATTTTTCAACCCATATGGCATGACGCGGTACTCATAATGGCCAGATGTAGTACTAAATGCGGTTTTCCACTCATCTCCTCCCCGAATACGCACCAGATTATACGCACTCCTCAGGTCCAATTTTGTGAAGAAGCGTGCCCCGTGAAATGATTCCACCGCCGTAGCGATAAGAGGTAGTGGGTAACTAAACCCCACTGTGATGGAATTTAGACCTCGATAATCAATGCAAGGGCGTAAACCGCCATCCTTCTTCTTCACAAAAAAGAAGCTCGAGGAGACAGGTGATGCGGAGGGCCGAATGTATCCCTGTCCCAGTGATTCAGTAACATATGTCTCCATAGCCGCTGTCTCCTCCTGGGACAAAGGATACACGTGACTCCTAGGAAGTGCAGCGTTCTCCATGAGGTTTATCGCGCAGTCCCCTCGTCGATGGGGTGGTAATTGGGTCGCCTTCCTTTTACTGAAGGCGATAGCCAAATCGGCATATTCAGAGGGAATGCGCACGGTGGAAACCTGGTCTGGACTCTCCACCGTAGTCGCACCAACGGCAACTACTATACACCTGCCTGAACACTCCTCTGACCACCCCTTAAGAGCCCCCTGTTGCCAGGAAATCACCGGGTGGTGCTGAGCTAGCCAGGGAATTCCCAATACCACTGGAAACGCAGGTGAGTCGATAAGGAACAGACTAATCTGCTCCTTATGACTACCCTGTGTTACCATGTCCAGTGGTACCGTGGCCTCCCTGACCATTCCTGACCCTAATGGTCGGCTATCTAAGGAGTGCACGGGGAAAGGTAGGTCTAACGACACAAGGGGAATCCCTAGCCTTAATGCGAGACCCCGATCAATAAAATTCCCAGCTGCGCCTGAATCGACTAGCGCCTTATGCTGTAGAGAGGGAGAAAACCCAGGGAAATAGGTTAACACATACATATGACTAACAGGAAGCTCTGGGTAAGTCTGGTGCTGACTCACCTGGGGTGATCGAGTAGTGTTCCGCCTGCCTTCCCGACTCCCAGAAGAGTTCCTCCAGCACCGGTCGGCCGTGTGCCCTCGCCGACCACAACTGGTGCAGGAGGACACTCCTCCTCCGGTTCCCCTTGACGCTGCCCCCCCTAACTCCATAGGGATAGGAGCAGGAGGGCTAGGAGGTGGAAACGACAGGACCTGTTCCGAACGTCCGCGGGCAGCCAGCAGGTTGTCGAGACGGATGGCCATGTCAATAAGTTCGTCCAGCGTGAGTGTGGTGTCCCGACACGCTAGCTCCCTGCGGACGTCCTCCCTAAGGCTACATCGGAAATGGTCTATTAAGGCCCTGTCGTTCCACCCTGCTCCTGCAGCCAAGGTCCTGAACTCCAGGGCAAAGTCCTGTACGCTCCTCGTCTCCTGACGCAGGTGGAACAGCCGTTCACCCGCCGCACGACCCTCTGGTGGGTGGTCAAACACAGCTCGGAATCGGCGGGTGAACTCAGGGTAATGATCCCTCGCCGAGTCTGGGCCATTCCACACTGCGTTGGCCCATTCAAGAGCTCGTCCAGTCAAACAGGAGACGAGGGCGCTCACGCTCTCCTCTCCGGAGGGAGTAGGACGCACGGTCGCCAGGTAAAGCTCCAGCTGGAGAAGAAACCCCTGACACCCGGCTGCCGTTCCATCATACTCCCGTGGGAGCGCCAGCCGAAGAGCCCCGGAGCCGGATGCTGAAACAGGAACAGGAGGTGTTGGAGGAGGGGGTGCTGAAGATGCGGTGGGAATGCCACTCCTCTCCCATCGATCCATCCTCTCCATCATTTGGTCCATAGCCGACCCAATTCTGTGGAGAACACTGGTGTGATGGAGGACCCTTTCCTCCATCGATGGGAGAGGAGACGAGGCTGCTCCTGCTGGTTCCATTTTGCGAGGTGCGGGATTCTGTCACGCGGGACTAGGTTGGCGAAAGAACCAGACGCAGAGAGAGAGAGCCGCTTGGGAAAAAATATACCTTATATTTAATCTCCACAAGAACTGAATAAGCCCGAACATCCAGGGCGTAGAGAAACACTTGCCAAAACCCCCAAAATACACACACGTAACAAAAAACAATCCCGCACAAAACAAGGGCGGGTCTTACTCCTAATTATAGGGAAGCTCATTACGAAACAAAAACAGGTGCAACTAATAAGACAAAACAAACAGACAAACTAAAAAGGGATCGGTGGCGGCTAGTAGGACGGTGACGACGACCGCCGAGCACCGCCCGAACAGGCAGGGGAGTCAACTTCGGCGGAAGTCGTGACAATTGCAGTGTGTATGTAATATAGATTGTAGTGTGTATGTGGTATAGATTGCAGTGTGTATGTAGTATAGATTGCAGTGTATATGTGATATAGATTGCAGTGTGTATGTAATATAGATTGCAGTGTGCATGTAATATAGATTGCATTGTGAATGTAATATATATTGCATTGTGTATGTACTATAGATTGCAGTGTGTATGTAAATAGATTGCAGTGTGTATGTAATATAGATTGCAGTGTGTATGTAATATAGATTGCAGTGTGTTTGTAAATAGATTGCAGTGTGTATGTACTATAGATTGCAGTGTGTATGTAGTATAGATTGCAGTGTGTATGTAATATAGATTGTAGTGTGTATGTGGTATAGATTGCAGTGTGCATGTAGTATAGATTGCAGCGTGTTTGTAAAATAGATTGCAGTGTGTATGTAGTATAGATTGCAGTGCAGGTGTAATTTAGATTGCAGTGTGTATGTAATAAAGATTGCAGTGTGTATGTACTATAGATTGCAGTGTGTATGTAGTATAGATTGCAGTGTGTATGTAATATAGATTGCAGTGTGTATGTAATATAGATTGCAGTGTGTATGTAAATAGATTGCAGTGTGTATGTAAATAGATTGCAGTGTGTGTGTGTAGTATAGATTACAGTGTGTGTTTGTGTGATATAGATTGCAGTGTGTATGTAATATAGATTGCAGTGTGCATGTAATATAGATTGTAGTGTGTATGTAAATAGATTGCAGTGTGTATGTAAATAGATTGCAGTGTGCATGTAATATAGATTGTAGTGTGTATGTAAATAGATTGCAGTGTGTATGTAAATAGATTGCAGTGTGTGTGTAGTATAGATTGCTGTGTCTGTGTGTGATATAGATTGCAGTGTGCATGTAATATATATTGTAGTTTGTATGTAAATAGATTGCTTTGTGTATGTACTATAGATTGCAGTGTGTGTGTAGTATAGATTGCTGTGTCTGTGTGTGATATAGATTGCAGTGTGTATCTAGTATAGATTACAGTGTGTGTGTATGTAATATAGATTGCAGTGTGAATGTAATATAGATTGCAGTGTGTATGTAAATAGATTGCAGTGTGTATGTAATATAGATTGCAGTGTGTATGTAGTATAGATTGCAGTGTGTATGTAATATAGATTGCAGTGTGTATGTAATATAGATTGCAGTGTGTTTGTAAATAGATTGCAGTGTGTATGTACTATAGATTGCAGTGTGTATGTAGTATAGATTGCAGTGTGTATGTAATATAGATTGCAGTGTGTATGTAGTATAGATTGCAGTGTGTATGTAATATAGATTGCAGTGTGTATGTAATATAGATTGCAGTGTGTATGTAGTATAGATTGTAGTGTGTATGTAATATAGATTGCAGTGTGTATGTAATATAGATTGCAGTGTGTATGTACTATAGATTGCAGTGTGTATGTAGTATAGATTGCAGTGTGTATGTAATATAGATTGCAGTGTGTATGTAGTATAGATTGCAGCGTGTTTGTAAAATAGATTGCAGTGTGTATGTAGTATAGATTGCAGTGCAGGTGTAATTTAGATTGCAGTGTGTATGTAATAAAGATTGCAGTGTGTATGTACTATAGATTGCAGTGTGTATGTAGTATAGATTGCAGTGTGTATGTAATATAGATTGCAGTGCGTATGTAATATAGATTGCAGTGTGTATGTAAATAGATTGTAGTGTGTATGTAAATAGATTGCAGTGTGTATGTAAATAGATTGCAGTGTGTGTGTGTAGTATAGATTACAGTGTGTGTTTGTGTGATATAGATTGCAGTGTGTATGTAAATAGATTGCAGTGTGCATGTAATATAGATTGTAGTGTGTATGTAAATAGATTGCAGTGTGTATGTAAATAGATTGCAGTGTGTGTGTAGTATAGATTGCTGTGTCTGTGTGTGATATAGATTGCAGTGTGCATGTAATATATATTGTAGTTTGTATGTAAATAGATTGCTTTGTGTATGTACTATAGATTGCAGTGTGTGTGTAGTATAGATTGCTGTGTCTGTGTGTGATATAGATTGCAGTGTGTATGTAGTATAGATTACAGTGTGTGTGTATGTAATATAGATTGCAGTGTGAATGTAATATAGATTGCAGTGTGTATGTAAATAGATTGCAGTGTGTATGTAATATAGATTGCAGTGTGTATGTAGTATAGATTGCAGTGTGTATGTAATATAGATTGCAGTGTGTATGTAATATAGATTGCAGTGTGTATGTAGTATAGATTGTAGTGTGTATGTAATATAGATTGCAGTGTGTATGTAATATAGATTGCAGTGTGTATGTACTATAGATTGCAGTGTGTATGTAGTATAGATTGCAGTGTGTATGTAATATAGATTGCAGTGTGTATGTAATATAGATTGCAGTGTGTATGTAATATAGATTGCAGTGTGTTTGTAAATAGATTGCAGTGTGTATGTACTATAGATTGCAGTGTGTATGTAGTATAGATTGCAGTGTGTATGTAATATAGATTGTAGTGTTTATGTGGTATAGATTGCAGTGTGTATGTAGTATAGATTGCAGCGTGTTTGTAAAATAGATTGCAGTGTGTATGTAGTATAGATTGCAGTGCAGGTGTAATTTAGATTGCAGTGTGTATGTAATAAAGATTGCAGTGTGTATGTAATATAGATTCCAGTGTGTATGTAGTACAGATTGCAGTGCATGTGTAATTTAGATTGCAGTGTGTATGTAATATATATTGCAGTGTGTGTGTAATATAGATTGCAGTGCGCATGTAATATAGATTGCAGTGTGTGTGTAGTATAGATTGCAGTGTATATGTGATATAGATTGCAGTGTGTATGTAATATAGATTGCAGTGTGCATGTAATATAGATTGCATTGTGAATGTAATATATATTGCATTGTGTATGTACTATAGATTGCAGTGTGTATGTAAATAGATTGCAGTGTGTATGTAATATAGATTGCAGTGTGTATGTAATATAGATTGCAGTGTGTTTGTAAATAGATTGCAGTGTGTATGTACTATAGATTGCAGTGTGTATGTAGTATAGATTGCAGTGTGTATGTAATATAGATTGTAGTGTGTATGTGGTATAGATTGCAGTGTGTATGTAGTATAGATTGCAGCGTGTTTGTAAAATAGATTGCAGTGTGTATGTAGTATAGATTGCAGTGCAGGTGTAATTTAGATTGCAGTGTGTATGTAATAAAGATTGCAGTGTGTATGTACTATAGATTGCAGTGTGTATGTAGTATAGATTGCAGTGTGTATGTAATATAGATTGCAGTGTGTATGTAATATAGATTGCAGTGTGTATGTAGTATAGATTGTAGTGTGTATGTAATATAGATTGCAGTGTGTATGTAATATAGATTGCAGTGTGTATGTACTATAGATTGCAGTGTGTATGTAGTATAGATTGCAGTGTGTATGTAATATAGATTGCAGTGTGTATGTAGTATAGATTGCAGCGTGTTTGTAAAATAGATTGCAGTGTGTATGTAGTATAGATTGCAGTGCAGGTGTAATTTAGATTGCAGTGTGTATGTAATAAAGATTGCAGTGTGTATGTACTATAGATTGCAGTGTGTATGTAGTATAGATTGCAGTGTGTATGTAATATAGATTGCAGTGCGTATGTAATATAGATTGCAGTGTGTATGTAAATAGATTGTAGTGTGTATGTAAATAGATTGCAGTGTGTATGTAAATAGATTGCAGTGTGTGTGTGTAGTATAGATTACAGTGTGTGTTTGTGTGATATAGATTGCAGTGTGTATGTAAATAGATTGCAGTGTGCATGTAATATAGATTGTAGTGTGTATGTAAATAGATTGCAGTGTGTATGTAAATAGATTGCAGTGTGTGTGTAGTATAGATTGCTGTGTCTGTGTGTGATATAGATTGCAGTGTGCATGTAATATATATTGTAGTTTGTATGTAAATAGATTGCTTTGTGTATGTACTATAGATTGCAGTGTGTGTGTAGTATAGATTGCTGTGTCTGTGTGTGATATAGATTGCAGTGTGTATGTAGTATAGATTACAGTGTGTGTGTATGTAATATAGATTGCAGTGTGAATGTAATATAGATTGCAGTGTGTATGTAAATAGATTGCAGTGTGTATGTAATATAGATTGCAGTGTGTATGTAGTATAGATTGCAGTGTGTATGTAATATAGATTGCAGTGTGTATGTAATATAGATTGCAGTGTGTATGTAGTATAGATTGTAGTGTGTATGTAATATAGATTGCAGTGTGTATGTAATATAGATTGCAGTGTGTATGTACTATAGATTGCAGTGTGTATGTAGTATAGATTGCAGTGTGTATGTAATATAGATTGCAGTGTGTATGTAATATAGATTGCAGTGTGTATGTAATATAGATTGCAGTGTGTTTGTAAATAGATTGCAGTGTGTATGTACTATAGATTGCAGTGTGTATGTAGTATAGATTGCAGTGTGTATGTAATATAGATTGTAGTGTTTATGTGGTATAGATTGCAGTGTGTATGTAGTATAGATTGCAGCGTGTTTGTAAAATAGATTGCAGTGTGTATGTAGTATAGATTGCAGTGCAGGTGTAATTTAGATTGCAGTGTGTATGTAATAAAGATTGCAGTGTGTATGTAATATAGATTCCAGTGTGTATGTAGTACAGATTGCAGTGCATGTGTAATTTAGATTGCAGTGTGTATGTAATATATATCGCAGTGTGTGTGTAATATAGATTGCAGTGCGCATGTAATATAGATTGCAGTGTGTGTGTAGTATAGATTGCAGTGTATATGTGATATAGATTGCAGTGTGTATGTAATATAGATTGCAGTGTGCATGTAATATAGATTGCATTGTGAATGTAATATATATTGCATTGTGTATGTACTATAGATTGCAGTGTGTATGTAAATAGATTGCAGTGTGTATGTAATATAGATTGCAGTGTGTATGTAATATAGATTGCAGTGTGTTTGTAAATAGATTGCAGTGTGTATGTACTATAGATTGCAGTGTGTATGTAGTATAGATTGCAGTGTGTATGTAATATAGATTGTAGTGTGTATGTGGTATAGATTGCAGTGTGTATGTAGTATAGATTGCAGCGTGTTTGTAAAATAGATTGCAGTGTGTATGTAGTATAGATTGCAGTGCAGGTGTAATTTAGATTGCAGTGTGTATGTAATAAAGATTGCAGTGTGTATGTACTATAGATTGCAGTGTGTATGTAGTATAGATTGCAGTGTGTATGTAATATAGATTGCAGTGTGTATGTAATATAGATTGCAGTGTGTATGTAAATAGATTGCAGTGTGTATGTAAATAGATTGCAGTGTGTGTGTGTAGTATAGATTACAGTGTGTGTTTGTGTGATATAGATTGCAGTGTGTATGTAATATAGATTGCAGTGTGCATGTAATATAGATTGTAGTGTGTATGTAAATAGATTGCAGTGTGTATGTAAATAGATTGCAGTGTGCATGTAATATAGATTGTAGTGTGTATGTAAATAGATTGCAGTGTGTATGTAAATAGATTGCAGTGTGTGTGTAGTATAGATTGCTGTGTCTGTGTGTGATATAGATTGCAGTGTGCATGTAATATATATTGTAGTTTGTATGTAAATAGATTGCTTTGTGTATGTACTATAGATTGCAGTGTGTGTGTAGTATAGATTGCTGTGTCTGTGTGTGATATAGATTGCAGTGTGTATGTAGTATAGATTACAGTGTGTGTGTATGTAATATAGATTGCAGTGTGAATGTAATATAGATTGCAGTGTGTATGTAAATAGATTGCAGTGTGTATGTAATATAGATTGCAGTGTGTATGTAGTATAGATTGCAGTGTGTATGTAATATAGATTGCAGTGTGTATGTAATATAGATTGCAGTGTGTTTGTAAATAGATTGCAGTGTGTATGTACTATAGATTGCAGTGTGTATGTAGTATAGATTGCAGTGTGTATGTAATATAGATTGCAGTGTGTATGTAGTATAGATTGCAGTGTGTATGTAATATAGATTGCAGTGTGTATGTAATATAGATTGCAGTGTGTATGTAGTATAGATTGTAGTGTGTATGTAATATAGATTGCAGTGTGTATGTAATATAGATTGCAGTGTGTATGTACTATAGATTGCAGTGTGTATGTAGTATAGATTGCAGTGTGTATGTAATATAGATTGCAGTGTGTATGTAATATAGATTGCAGTGTGTTTGTAAATAGATTGCAGTGTGTATGTACTATAGATTGCAGTGTGTATGTAGTATAGATTGCAGTGTGTATGTAATATAGATTGTAGTGTTTATGTGGTATAGATTGCAGTGTGTATGTAGTATAGATTGCAGCGTGTTTGTAAAATAGATTGCAGTGTGTATGTAGTATAGATTGCAGTGCAGGTGTAATTTAGATTGCAGTGTGTATGTAATAAAGATTGCAGTGTGTATGTAATATAGATTCCAGTGTGTATGTAGTACAGATTGCAGTGCATGTGTAATTTAGATTGCAGTGTGTATGTAATATATATTGCAGTGTGTGTGTAATATAGATTGCAGTGCGCATGTAATATAGATTGCAGTGTGTGTGTAGTATAGATTGCAGTGTATATGTGATATAGATTGCAGTGTGTATGTAATATAGATTGCAGTGTGCATGTAATATAGATTGCATTGTGAATGTAATATATATTGCATTGTGTATGTACTATAGATTGCAGTGTGTATGTAAATAGATTGCAGTGTGTATGTAATATAGATTGCATTGTGTATGTACTATAGATTGCAGTGTGTATGTAAATAGATTGCAGTGTGTATGTAATATAGATTGCAGTGT
>NC_092095.1:69007986-69060486 GCF_045679555.1 Salvelinus alpinus
CCTCACCTCCTCACCACCTCACCTCCTTATCCTCCTAGCCCCATGTCTCTCCCTCACCTCCCCACCACCTCACCTCCTTATCCTCCTAGCCCCATGTCTCTCCCTCACCTCCTCACCTCCTCACCTCCTTATCCTCCTAGCCCCATGTATCTCCCTCACCTCCCCACCACCTCACCTCCTTATCCTCCTAGCCCCATGTCTCTCCCTCACCTCCTCACCTCCTCACCTCCTTATCCTCCTAGCCCCATGTCTCTCCCTCACCTCCTCACCTCCTCACCTCCTTATCCTCCTAGCCCCATGTATCTCCCTCACCTCCTCACCTCCTTATCCTCCTAGCCCCATGTCTCTCCCTCACCTCCCCACCACCTCACCTCCTTATCCTCCTAGCCCCATGTCTCTCCCTCACCTCCCCACCACCTCACCTCCTTATCCTCCTAGCCCCATGTATCTCCCTCACCTCCTCACCACCTCACCTCCTCACCACCTCACCTCCTTATCCTCCTAGCCCCATGTATCTCCCTCACCTCCTCACCACCTCACCTCCTCACCACCTCACCACCTTATCCTCCTAGCCCCATGTATCTCCCTCACCTCCTCACCTCCTCACCTCCTTATCCTCCTAGCCCCATGTATCTCCCTCACCTCCTCACCACCTCACCTCCTTATCCTCCTAGCCCCATGTATCTCCCTCACCTCCTCACCACCTCACCTCCTTATCCTCCTAGCCCCATGTATCTCCCTCACCTCCTCACCACCTCACCTCCTTATCCTCCTAGCCCCATGTATCTCCCTCACCTCCTCACCACCTCACCTCCTTATCCTCCTAGCCCCATGTATCTCCCTCACCTCCTCACCTCCTCACCTCCTTATCCTCCTAGCCCCATGTATCTCCCTCACCTCCTCACCACCTCACCTCCTTATCCTCCTAGCCCCATGTATCTCCCTCACCTCCTCACCTCCTTATCCTCCTAGCCCCATGTATCTCCCTCACCTCCTCACCACCTCACCTCCTTATCCCCCTAGCCCCATGTATCTCCCTCACCTCCTCACCTCCTCACCTCCTCACCACCTCACCTCCTTATCCTCCTAGCCCCATGTATCTCCCTCACCTCCTCACCTCCTCACCACCTCACCTCCTTATCCTCCTAGCCCCATGTATCTCCCTCACCTCCTCACCACCTCACCTCCTCACCACCTCACCTCCTTATCCTCCTAGCCCCATGTATCTCCCTCACCTCCTCACCACCTCACCTCCTTATCCTCCTAGCCCCATGTACCTCCCTCACCTCCTCACCTCCTCACCTCCTTATCCTCCTAGCCCCATGTACAGTGGGGAGAACAAGTATTTGATACACTGCCGATTTTGCAGGTTTTCCTACTTACAAAGCATGTAGAGGTCTGTAATTTTTATCATAGGTACACTTCAACTATGAGAGACGGAATCTAAAACAAAAATCCAGAAAATCACATTGTATGATTTTTAAGTAATTAATTTGCATTTTATTGCATGACATAAGTATTTGATACATCAGAAAAGCAGAACTTAATATTTGGTACAGAAACCTTTGTTTGCAATTACAGAGATCATACGTTTCCTGTAGTTCTTGACTAGGTTTGCACACACTGCAGCAGGGATTTTGGCCCACTCCTCCCTACAGATCTTCTCCAGATCCTTCAGGTTTCGGGGCTGTCGCTGGGCAATACGGACTTTCAGCTCCCTCCAAAGATTTTCTATTGGGTTCAGGTCTGGAGACTGGCTAGGCCACTCCAGGACCTTGAGATGCTTCTTACGGAGCCACTCCTTAGTTGCCATGGCTGTGTGCTTCGTGTCGTTGTCATGCTGGAAGACCCAGCCACGACCCATCTTCAATGCTCTTACTGAGGGAAGGAGGTTGTTGGCCAAGATCTCGCGATACATGGCCCCATCCATCCTCCCCTCAATACGATGCAGTCGTCCTGTCCCCTTTGCAGAAAAGCATCCCCAAAGAATGATGTTTCCACCTCCATGCTTCACGGTTGGGATGGTATTCTTGGGGTTGTACTCATCCTTCTTCTTCCTCCAAACACGGCGAGTGGAGTTAGACCAAAAAGCTCTATTTTTGTCTCATCAGACCACATGACCTTCTCCCATTCCTCCTCTGGATCATCCAGATGGTCATTGGCAAACTTCAGACGGGCCTGGACATGCACTGGCTTAAGCAGGGGGACCTTGCGTGCGCTGCAGGATTTTAATCCATGACGGCGTAGTGTGTTACTAATGGTTTTCTTTGAGACTGTGGTCCCAGCTCTCTTCAGGTCATTGACCAGGTCCTGCCGTGTAGTTCTGGGCTGATCCCTCACATTCCTCATGATCATTGATGCCCCACGAGGTGAGATCTTGCATGGAGCCCCAGACCGAGGGTGATTGACCGTCATCTTGAACTTCTTCCATTTTCTAATAATTGTGCCAACAGTTGTTGCCTTCTCACCAAGCTGCTTGGCTATTGTCCTGTAGCCCATCCCAGCCTTGTACAGGTCTACAATTTTATCCCTGATGTCCTTACACAGCTCTCTGGTCTTGGCCATTGTGGAGAGGTTGGAATCTGTTTGATTGAGTGTGTGGACAGGTGTCTTTTATACAGGTAACGAGTTCAAACAGGTGCAGTTAATACAGGTAATGAGTGGAGAACAGGAGGGCTTCTTAAAGAAAAACTAACAGGTCTGTGAGAGCCGGAATTCTTACTGGTTGGTAGGTGATCAAATACTTATGTCATGCAATAAAATGCAAATTAATTATTTAAAAATCATACAATGTTATTTTCTGGATTTTTGTTTTAGATTCCGTCTCTCACAGTTGAAGTGTACCTATGATAAAAATGACAGACCTCTACATGCTTTGTAAGTAGGAAAACCTGCAAAATCGGCAGTGTATCAAATACTTGTTCTCCCCACTGTATCTCCCTCACCTCCTCACCTCCTCACCTCCTTATCCTCCTAGCCCCATGTCTCTCCCTCACCTCCTCACCACCTCACCTCCTTATCCTCCTAGCCCCATGTATCTCCCTCACCTCCTCACCTCCTCACCACCTCACCTCCTTATCCTCCTAGCCCCATGTATCTCCCTCACCTCCTCACCTCCTCACCTCCTTATCCTCCTAACCCCATGTATCTCCCTCACCTCCTCACCTCCTTATCCTCCTAGTCCCATGTATCTCCCTCACCTCCTCACCACCTCACCTCCTTATCCTCCTAGCCCCATGTATCTCCCTCACCTCCTCACCTCCTCACCTCCTTATCCTCCTAGTCCCATGTATCTCCCTCACCTCCTCACCTCCTCACCTCCTTATCCTCCTAGCCCCATGTATCTCCCTCACCTCCTCACCTCCTCACCTCCTTATCCTCCTAGTCCCATGTATCTCCCTCACCTCCTCACCTCCTCACCTCCTTATCCTCCTAGCCCCATGTATCTCCCTCACCTCCTCACCTCCTTATCCTCCTAGTCCCATGTATCTCCCTCACCTCCTCACCACCTCACCTCCTTATCCTCCTAGCCCCATGTATCTCCCTCACCTCCTCACCACCTCACCTCCTTATCCTCCTAGCCCCATGTATCTCCCTCACCTCCTCACCACCTCACCTCCTTATCCTCCTAGCCCCATGTATCTCCCTCACCTCCTCACCACCTCACCTCCTCACCTCCTCACCTCCTCACCTCCTTATCCTCCTAGCCCCATGTATCTCCCTCACCTCCTCACCTCCTCACCTCCTTATCCTCCTAGCCCCATGTATCTCCCTCACCTCCTCACCTCCTCACCTCCTCACCTCCTTATCCTCCTAGCCCCATGTATCTCCCTCACCTCCTCACCTCCTCACCTCCTTATCCTCCTAGCCCCATGTATCTCCCTCACCTCCTCACCTCCTCACCTCCTAGCCCCATGTATCTCCCTCACCTCCTCACCTCCTCACCACCTCACCTCCTCACCTCCTTATCCTCCTAGCCCCATGTATCTCCCTCACCTCCTCACCTCCTCACCACCTTATCCTCCTAGCCCCATGTATCTCCCTCACCTCCTCACCACCTCACCTCCTTATCCCCCTAGCCCCATGTATCTCCCTCACCTCCTCACCTCCTCACCTCCTTATCCTCCTAGCCCCATGTATCTCCCTCACCTCCTCACCTCCTCACCACCTCACCTCCTCACCTCCTTATCCTCCTAGCCCCATGCATCTCCCTCACCTCCTCACCACCTCACCTCCTTATCCCCCTAGCCCCATGTATCTCCCTCACCTCCTCACCACCTCACCTCCTTATCCCCCTAGCCCCATGTATCTCCCTCACCTCCTCACCTCCTTATCCTCCTAGCCCCATGTATCTCCCTCACCTCCTCACCACCTCACCTCCTCACCACCTCACCTCCTTATCCTCCTAGCCCCATGTTTCTCCCTCACCTCCTCACCACCTCACCTCCTTATCCTCCTAGCCCCATGTATCTCCCTCACCTCCTCACCACCTCACCTCCTTATCCTCCTAGCCCCATGTCTCTCCCTCACCTCCTCACCACCTCACCTCCTCACCTCCTAACCTCACTTCTCTCGTCACATCCTCCTAACCTCACCTATCTCCTCACTTCCTTATCCTCTTGACCCGACTTATCTCCTAACCCCACTTATCTCCTCACCTCCTCACTTCTCTCCTCACCTCCTCACTTATCTCCTCACCTATTATACCAACCTGTTGTCTTTCTCCTTGCATTTCTTCTCCTCCTCCTCTCCTCTCCTCTATCTTTGTCCTAAACTTTATACAAGACCTTTTATTGTAATATAAACCTCTTTCAGCAATGGCCCTGAGCAAAGTCTTTAATATCATGTTCAGTAAATAAAGCCTCTGTGTGTTCTGAAGGATATCTTCTCTTCTCTCTGTGTGTGTGTGTTCTCTCTCTCTCTCTCTCTCTCTCTCTCTCTCTCTCTCTCTCTCTCTGTGTGTGTTCTCTCTCTCTCTGTGTGCGTGTGTTCTCTCTCTCTCTCTCTCTGTGTGCGTGTGTTCTCTCTCTCTCTCTCTCTCTCTGTGTGCGTGTGTTCTCTCTCTCTCTCTGTGTGTGTGTTCTCTCTCTCTCTGTGTGTGTGTGTTCTCTCTCTCTCTCTGTGTGCGTGTGTTCTCTCTCTCTGTGTGCGTGTGTTCTCTCTCTCTCTCTCTCTGTGTGTGTGTGTTCTCTCTCTCTCTGTGTGCGTGTGTTCTCTCTCTCTCTGTGTGCGTGTGTTCTCTCTCTCTCTCTCTCTGTGTGTGTGTGTTCTCTCTCTCTCTCTGTGTGCGTGTGTTCTCTCTCTCTCTCTGTGTGCGTGTGTTCTCTCTCTCTCTGTGTGCGTGTGTTCTCTCTCTCTCTCTCTCTCTCTGTGTGCGTGTGTTCTCTCTCTCTCTGTGTGCGTGTGTTCTCTCTCTCTCTGTGTGCGTGTGTTCTCTCTCTCTCTGTGTGTGTGTGTTCTCTCTCTCTCTCTCTCTGTGTGCGTGTGTTCTCTCTCTCTCTGTGTGCGTGTGTTCTCTCTCTCTCTGTGTGCGTGTGTTCTCTCTCTCTCTGTGTGCGTGTGTTCTCTCTCTCTCTCTCTCTGTGTGTGTGTGTTCTCTCTCTCTCTGTGTGCGTGTGTTCTCTCTCTCTCTCTCTCTCTCTGTGTGTGTGTGTTCTCTCTCTCTCTGTGTGCGTGTGTTCTCTCTCTCTCTGTGTGCGTGTGTTCTCTCTCTCTCTCTGTGTGCGTGTGTTCTCTCTCTCTGTGTGATGTGTGTTCTCTCTCTCTCTGTGTGCGTGTGTTCTCTCTCTCTCTCTCTCTGTGTGCGTGTGTTCTCTCTCTCTCTGTGTGATGTGTGTGTTCTGAGTCTGCAGGTGAAAGAGAGAGGAGTCACGCGCCTCCACTCACTAAACAATGTCAATAGAGCTCTGCAGATCCTACAGAAGAACAATGTACGTATTAGTGAACAGATCACACACTGAGGAGGAGGAGGAGCGGGGGGGGGGGGAGAGGAGGGAGAGGAAGAGAGGAAGAGAGGAGGAGGAAGAGAGGAGGAGGAAGAGAGGAGGGGTAGGAAGAGAGGAGGAGGAGGAGGAAGAGAGGAGGGAGAGAAAGAGAGGAGGAGAAGGAAGAGAGGAGGAGGAGGAAGAGAGGAGGGAGAGAAAGAGAGGAAGAGAGGAGGAGGAGAAGGAAGAGAGAAGGGGGAGGAAGAGAGGATGAGGAGGAAGAGAGGAGGGGGAAGAGAGGAGGAGGAAGAGAGGAGGGGGAAGAGAGGAGGAGAAAGAGAGGAGGGGGAGAAAGAGAGGAGGAGGAGGAAGAGAGGAGGGAGAGAAAGAGAGGAGGAGAAGGAAGAGAGGAGGAGGAAGAGAGGAGGGGGAAGAGAGGAGGGGGAAGAGAGGAGGAGGAAGAGAGGAGGGGGTAGAGAGGAGGAGGAAGAGAGGAGGGGGAAGAGAGGAGGAGGAAGAGAGGATGGGGAGGAAGAGAGAAGGGGGAGGAAGAGAGGAGGGGGAAGAGAGGAGGAGGAAGAGAGGATGGGGAGGAAGAGAGAAGGGGGAGGAAGAGAGAAGGGGGAGGAAGAGAGGAGGGGGAGGAAGAGAGGAGGAGGAGGAAGAGAGGAGGGGGAAGAGAGGAGGAGGAAGAGAGGAGGGGGAAGAGAGGAGGAGGAAGAGAGAAGGGGGAGGAAGAGAGAAGGGGAGGAAGAGAGAAGGGGGAGGAAGAGAGGAGGGGGAGGAAGAGAGGAGGAGGAGGAAGAGAGGAGGAGGAAGAGATGATGGGGAGGAAGAGAGGAGGAGGAAGAGAGGAGGGGTAGGAAGAGATGAGGGGGAAGAGAGGAGGAGGAAGAGAGGATGGGGAGGAAGAGAGGAGGGGGAAGAGAGGAGGAGGAGGAAGAGAGGATGGGGAGGAAGAGAGGAGGGGGAAGAGAGGAGGGGTAGGAAGAGATGAGGGGGAAGAGAGGAGGAGGAAGAGAGGATGGGGAGGAAGAGAGGAGGGGGAAGAGAGGAGGAGGAGGAAGAGAGGATGGGGAGGAAGAGAGGAGGGGGAAGAGAGGAGGGGTAGGAAGAGGAATAGTGAGAAGAGGAGGAGAGTATCTCCTCTGTTATATTAGGGATATTTGACTGCATGTCTATGTTAGCGTATGTCAGCAATAGAGTGCTCAGTATAGTGTGTATATACAGTATGTTCATGCATTAGTTTACACCAGTCAAGGGTTCTGGAGGTGGTAGAGCTGTATCTCCTTCTCTCTCCCTCCCTATATCTATCTCTATCTCTCCCTCCCTCTATCTCTCTATATCCACCTCTCCCTCTCTGTATCTCTCTCTCTATCCCTCCCTGTATCTCTCTCTCTATCTCTCCCTCCCTCCCTCCCTCCCTGTATCTCTCTCTCTCCCTCCCTCCCTGTATCTCTCTCTCTCTCCCTCCATCCCTGTATCTCTCGCTCCCTCCCTACCTGTATCTCTCTCTATCTCTCCATCCCTGTGTCTCTCTCTATCGCTCCCTCCCTGTATCCTCTCTCTCCCTCCCTCTATCTCTCTCCCTCCTTCTCTGTATTTCTCTCTATCACTCCATCCCTGTATCTCTCTCTCTATCCCTCCCTGTATCTCTCTCTCTATCTCTCCCTCCCTCCCTCCCTCCCTGTATCTCTCTCTCTCCCTCCCTCCCTGTATCTCTCTCTCTCTCCCTCCATCCCTGTATCTCTCTCTCCCTCCCTACCTGTATCTCTCTCTATCGTTCCATCCCTGCATCTCTCTCCCTCCCTGCCTCCTTGTATCTCCCTGTATCTCTCCCTCCCTGTATCTCCCTCCATCTCTCCCTCCCTGTATTTCCCTCTCTCTTCCTCCCTGTATTTCCCTCTCTCTTCCTCCCTGTATCTCCCGCCCTGTATTTCCCTCTCTCTCTCCCTCCCTGTATCTCCCTCCATCTCTCCCTCCCTGTATCTCCCTGTATCTCTCCCTCCCTGTGTTTCCCTCTCTCTCTCCCTCCCTGTATCTCCCTCCATCTCTCCCTCCCTGTATCTCCCTGTATCTCTCCCTCCCTGTATCTCCCTCCATCTCTCCCTCCCTGTATCTCCCTGTATCTCTCCCTCCCTGTGTTTCCCTCTATCTCTCCCTCCCTGTATCTCCCTCCCTGTATCTCCCTCTATCTCTCCCTCCCTGTATCTTCTCTGCAGGTTGAACTGGTGAATATAGGAGGAGCCGACATTGTTGATGGGAATCATAAACTGATTCTTGGACTCATTTGGAGCATAATTCTCCACTGGCAGGTCAGTTAGTCACCCTGTGTGTTGACCAGTACGTATATTGCAGATCAGTCTATCCTCATCACCCCTCTCCTCATCACCCCTCTCATCACCCCTCTCCTCATCACCCCTCTCTCTCCCCTCTCATCATCACCCCTCTCATCACCCCTCTCCTCATCACCCCTCTCATCACCCCTCTCCTCTGTGTCTCTGTGTATGTGTGTATGTGTGTGTGTATGGTGTGGGTGTGGTCTGTGTGTGTGGGTATGGTGTGTGTGTGGGTATGGTGTGTGTGGTGTGTGTGTGGTGTGTGGGTGTGTGTGTGGCTGTGGTGTGTGTGTGTATGTGTGTATAGTGTGTGTGTGTGTGTGTGGTGTGGGTGTGGTGTGTGTGGGTGTGGGTGTGGGTATGGTATGTGTGTGTGGGTATGGTGTGTGTGTGGGTGTGGTGTGGTGTGTGTGTGTGTGGGTGGGTGGGTGGGTGGGTGGGTGTGGTGTGTGGGTGGGTGTGGTGTGTGTGTGTGTGTGTGTGTGTGTGTGTGTGTGTGTGTGTGTGTGTGTGTGTGTGTGTGTGTGTGTGTGTGTGTGTGTGTGTGTGTGTGTGTGTGTGTGTGTGTGTGTGAATCATTTTAGCTCCCTCCTGGCCTATATCTGCCAGTCAGTTGAATGGGGTTATTTTAAAGGCTGTGATTGGCCAGACTAATATTTATTGGGTGTGATTGGCTAAGATAATATTTTATTGGCTCTGATTGGCTAAGTATTCCCGGGCCTGTAATTGGATGCAGTCCCTCAGATAGATGACTTCTGGAGGTTTGTTGGCCCTTGTTCTCTGGTCGGATAATGTTTTTATAGTCAGACACTGCAGAAACGCACAGGGATCGTGTGTGTTAGAGAGAGAGAGAAAGGAAGGCAGGCAGGAAGGAAGGAAGGAAGGCAGGAAGGAAGGAAGGAAGGAAGGAAGGAAGGAATGAAGGAAGGAAGGAAGGAAGGAAGGAAGGAAGGAAGGAAGGAAGGAAGGAAGGAAGGAAGGAAGGAAGGAAGGAATAGAGAGAGTCCATGTGTGTATACCCAGCAAACCAAAATTGTTTCTGTGAAGGTTCCCAGAACATTCGTTAGGTCGCGGCAAATGTTCTTATAATACAAAAACTGTCCATTCGTGGAGATGATTATGTTGGTATAAAACCATCGCCTGATGTTGAAAGAATGTTCCTAGAACACCTGTAATCTGTTCTTTAAAGGTTCCCATAATGGTTTGTTAGGTTGTGGGAACAGTCTAGTTGAGAACATTATGGGAAAATCACAAAAGATATCTTCCCAAAACACAAAAACTGTCCCGTCGTGCAGATCATTATACAACGTTTCCTTTAGGGTGCAAAAAATATTCACCTTGTATTACAAGAGCGTTCCCAGAACACATTTAGTCTGCTTTTTAAAGGTTCCCAGAATGTTTCATTAGGTTGTGGGAACATTGTGCGGACATGACAAGAGATATGTTCCCCAAACAAACAAAACAACTGTCCAGGTGTGCTGACAATCATTTAGTCTTTTTATCAGAGTGAACAAAACATTCCTTTGATGTTGCAAGAACGTTGACAGAACAGCCTTTCCCAGAACAGGTAATTATGTTGTGGGAACAGTGTGGGTACATTACAAGAGATAAGTTCCCAAAATACAAAATATGCTCAGTTGGGATGACATTCATACAATGTTTAATTCTTGAGAATACAGGGGGTGCTATTTTCCCATTAGCATAATTTGCTCTACAGATTAAACTGCCTCTTATTCAATTATATTGCTCTTACTATATGCATATAAATAATACCATTGGAAAGAAAACAATCTCTAGTTTCTAAAACCGTTTCAATTTTGTCTCTGAGTGATACACAAGTCATTTGACAGCACTTTCCCTGACCAAGAAGTAGAATGCAAGAAGTCTATGCTCGCTTCAACGCTCTGCCTATATATGGTCATGACCCCTAAGACCAGAAACACACTTCATTCGCCTTCCTCTGGGTGTCAAGAGGACGTCAGAGGAGAAATTCTTTGTTTATCTGGTACTGACGTGAAATAAGACCTATTTCTTTGGCGTGACCGACAACTTCCGGTTTTCTGATTCGCACGAGTTGGAGCTGCGATTGTGTACTGTTTTGCTGGCGTTATGGATGAAAACTATCTCCGTATCGAATTTTGTTTGATACATGTGACCATATCATCGTAATGTATGTTTTTTCAATATAGTTTAATCAGATTATTTGAATTTTTTCGGGAGTTTTGCGGTGTTCCGTTGTCTGATTTTATTTACGTTTGAGAGATCCGTGCCACTCGACCAGTACCTGTGCTAAATGGAGTGGGAAAGGAACAATTCTGAACGGAACCAACGACTCATCTTGACAAAGGACACTTTGATCAACATTCTGATGAAAGATCAGCCATAGTAAGACCCAATTTACGATGTTATATCATATCTGTTGTGCATGTGAACTGGCCGTGGGCGCCCAGCCGAATCTGCCTGGTATAGCTATGCTAATTTAGCGCTACATTTTGTTTTCGTTATAAAACATTTAATAAATCTGAAATATTGTTTGGATTCACCAGATGTTGGGCTTTCAATATCTGTACGCTGTGTATTTTTCTGAAATGTTTTAAGATGAGTAATTCGTTATATGACGTTGGTCTCTGTAATTGTTCTGGCTGGGTCAGCACTATTTCAGATTGCAGCTGCAATGTAGAACTGTGATTTATACCTGAAAAATGCACATTTTTCAAAAAAATAACTATGCTATACCATAAATATGTTATCAGACTGTCATCTTATGAAGTTGTTTCTTGGTTAGTGGCTATATATATTTTTATTTAGTCGAATTAGTGATAGCTACTGACGCAGGAAAAAACTGTTGGGAGTAAAAAAATCGTGTCCTTTGCTAACGTGGTTAGCTAATAGATTTACATATTGTGTCTTCCCTGTAAAACATTTTAAAAATCTGAAATGGTGGCTTTATTCACAAGACCTGTATCTTTCATCTGGTGTCTTGGACTTGTGATTTAATGATATTTAGATGCTACAAGTTACTTGTGACGCTATGCTAGCTATGCTACTCAGTGGGGGGGTGGTGGGGGGTGCTCCCGGATCAGGGTTGGTGACTCGTTAGAGGTTTTAAGTTAGGTCGCACAGGACATTCCCTTAATGTTGTAAGAATGAAATAAGTCTGTTTGTATGATGTTCATAGCATATTTGTTTCAGGTTTGACATAATATTCCATTGATGTTCACACAATATACATGTTAGCTTGTCTTTAAGGTTCTCAGAACATTTCAAGAGCATTTAGAAAATGTAATATTTAAGTTTGACCGAATGTTAATGCAGATTAGAGTACATCTGAACAGCATTTAACCACATAAACACAATCATATTATGTACACTTCATATATGTTAACAATCTGCACATGTGAGTTTTGAACTTGCAAAGTTTGGTTCCCGAGCCAAAGTATTAACCCTCCGCTCCACCAGGGGACAGCTGTGACCTTGTGTTTTTTTTTCAGTTAAATATGGTCAATCAGGTTCTGTGTCCTGATTGACCGTATTGGACGGAAGAAACCCCACGTGGTCACAGCTGCCCCCTGGTGGAGCGGAGGGTTAATCATCTGGCTGAAGTTCTTAAGACTGTAGGTTTAATTCCACATATTCTGTAACCATGTTTGATTAGATTTTTTTTTTTAATTCATGTCATGACATTGGCCTGTTGGGGGAGGTTTATGACCCCCATAAATACCTTTGCCCTTTTCTCTCTCTACTCTATAGAGTTGACTCTTGTAAAGCCTTTGTAACATAGAGAGTCTGGTAACATCGAAAGGTGGGAAACGGAACCATATTTCGGTAATCCAACCAGTTGAAAATATGCGTTAAGACTTAATGAATATGATCTCAGATCAGTTGTTGTCTGAGACATTACTACTAATGACAGGATGACATAAACTGTATCTTGGAAAGTTGACACATTCTAGTTATCAGATTCACATGGAATTGTTGTGCAATTTAAATGTTTAAATATGAAACTATTTGTGAAAAGATGAAATGTAATTTTAGCTTCTTAAATGAGAGAACGGTTTATCATAGAGAAACTCTGCTCACTCAGAGGCCCCGCCCAAGTGAACAGACACTGGGTGTACACTATGAAACACGTCGTTCTTTCACCACTATATAAACCCGTTGACGGAAATTCAACTTTCTGTTCCGAGGACGTGAGGACGACGGTCCTACGTTAAAAGAGCTCAGATAATAACCTAACGAAATTAGCATCGTGTTCAATGTGAAGGTGACGATCGACACGCCGAAAGGATGAATTTCGACTATAACAGCCAGAATATAGGTACGAGCTTAAAAGTATGGCAACTTGGTATGAACTTTGAACTCTTATTCACTCCAGAAGTGATACCTCCTAGCCGTTGAGTTAGCAGCGGGCTAGGAAAGGACGGACGACGTATCCAGTTTACCACCAGAGACATTCTTCAGAGGACAAGAAATCCCTGCTGGGCAACCCGGCCTTCCATATACGACCATTGAAGCGCAGCTCAGAGTAAATATTTATTGCATTTTCCTTTTTCCAAATGGGCGGTTATTTAGAATGCATAAGATTCTGTATTTACGATAGCATAGCTTCTCCCTTTGTTACTCAGTCTTCCCGCTCTTTCATTCCAAACCCAACCCCCTTTCCTTTGTGTAACCAGCCGTCATATCTGTTCCGTCCACTAGGGACGTTTTCCTTTATGACATAATTTGTAATCAATGTATGATCCATTCTGTGTAGATGTAATTCTGTGTGATTATTTAGGTATTTAGTAAATAAATTATTTAACCAAATTTTGTATTGCTTGTTCAACTTTTTAGCCAGGGTTCGTGAAGAGAACCAAGAATTTACGATTTTCAGATGAGACTAAATAAAGTGACGATTAAATATTGACTGCTATTGATGTAAAATATTACTAGGTCTTTAAGAGTTTATTCGGAAGTTAACAGCTCTATAAACTTTCTTTCGTGGTGCCCCGACTTTCTAGTTAATTACATTTACCTGATTAGCTTAATCAGGTAATATTAATTACAGAGAAATGATTTTATAGAATAGCATGTCATATCACTTCATCCGGCACGGCCAAAGACACGACAACTGAGTATACAAACCATGAAGAACTCCTGCTCTTTCCATGACTTAGACTGACCAGGTGAATCCAGGTGAAAGCTATGAACGTGTGGTTGAATCTGTGAATATGTATTGAAATTCACTGCTCGACTGACGGATCTTAATAATTGTATTTGTGGGTTTAAAAAAAATTATGTATTTTTAATGTATTTATTTAACCTTTATTTAACTAGGTAAGTCAGTTAAGAACAAATTGTTATTTATAATGACGGCCTACCAAAAGGCGAAAGGCCTCCTGTGGGGACGGGGGATTAAAAAAATAAAAAATCACACATCACGACAAGAGAGACACCACAACACTACATAAAGAGAGACCTAAGACAACAACATAGCATGGCAGCTGCACATGTCAACACAGTATGGTAGTAACACAACATGACAACAACATGGTAGCAACACCACATGGCAGCAACATGGTAGCAACACAACATGGCAGCAGCACAACATGGTAGCAGCACAAACCATGGTACAAACATTATTGGGCACAGACAACAGCACAAAGGGCAAGAAGATAGAGACAACAATATATCACACAAAGCAGCCACAACTGTCAGTAAAAGTGTCCATGATTGAGTCTTTGAATGAAGAGATTGAGATAAAACTGTCCAGTTTGAGTGTTTGTTGCAGCTCGTTCCAGTCGCTAGCTGCAGTGAACTAAAAAGAGGAGCGACCCAGGGAGATGAGGGAGGCCATGCTCATTTTTACCCCTGAAATGATTTAGGCTTGTCATAACAAAGGGGTTGAATACTTATTGACTCAAGACATTTCAGCTTTTCATTTTTGATTAATTTGTAAAAATGTTAAATAACAGTATTCCACGTTGATGTTATGGGGCATCGTGTGTAGGCCAGTATTCCACGTTGATGTTATGGGGTATCATGTATTCCACGTTGATGTTATGGGGCATCGTGTGTAGGCCAGTATTCAACGTTGATGTTATGGGGTATCATGTGTAGGCCAGTATTCCACTTTGATGATATGGGGCATCGTGTGTAGGCCAGTATTCCACGTTGATGTTATGGGGCATCGTGTGTAGGCCAGTATTCCACGTTGATGTTATGGGGCATCGTGTGTAGGCCAGTATTCCACGTTGATGTTATGGGGCATCGTGTGTAGGCCAGTATTCCACGTTGATGTTATGGGGTATCGTGTGTAGGCCAGTATTCCACGTTGATGTTATGGGGTATCGTGTGTAGGCCAGTATTCCACGTTGATGTTATGGGGCATCGTGTGTAGGCCAGTATTCCACGTTGATGTTATGGGGCATCGTGTGTAGGCCAGTATTCCACTTTGATGTTATGGGGTATCGTGTGTAGGCCAGTATTCCACGTTGATGTTATGGGGTATCGTGTGTAGGCCAGTATTCCACGTTGATGTTATGGGGCATCGTGTGTAGGCCAGTATTCCTCGTTGATGTTATGGGATATTGTGTGTAGACCAGTATTCCACGTTGATGTTATGGGGTATTGTGTGTAGGCCAGTATTCCACGTTGATGTTATGGGGCATCGTGTGTAGGCCAGTATTCCACGTTGATGTTATGGGATATTGTGTGTAGGCCAGTATTCCACGTTGATGTTATGGGATATTGTGTGTAGGCCAGTATTCCACGTTGATGTTATGGGGTATCGTGTGTAGGCCAGTATTCCACGTTGATGTTATGGGGTATCGTGTGTAGGCCAGTATTCCACGTTGATGTTATGGGGCATCGTGTGTAGGCCAGTATTCCTCGTTGATGTTATGGGATATTGTGTGTAGACCAGTATTCCACGTTGATGTTATGGGGTATTGTGTGTAGGCCAGTATTCCACGTTGATGTTATGGGGCATCGTGTGTAGGCCAGTATTCCACGTTGATGTTATGGGGCATCGTGTGTAGGCCAGTATTCCACGTTGATGTTATGGGATATTGTGTGTAGGCCAGTATTCCACGTTGATGTTATGGGGCATCGTGTGTAGGCCAGTATTCCACGTTGATGTTATGGGATATTGTGTGTAGGCCAGTATTCCACGTTGATGTTATGGGGTATCGTGTGTAGGCCAGTATTCCACATTGATGTTATGGGGCATCGTGTGTAGGCCAGTATTCCACGTTGATGTTATGGGGTATCGTGTGTAGGCCAGTATTCCACGTTGATGTTATGGGGTGTCGTGTGTAGGCCAGTATTCCTCGTTGATGTTATGGGATATTGTGTGTAGGCCAGTATTCCACGTTGATGTTATGGGATATCGTGTGTAGGCCAGTATTCCACGTTGATGTTATGGGGTATCGTGTGTAGGCCAGTATTCCACGTTGATGTTATGGGGCATCGTGTGTAGGCCAGTATTCCACGTTGATGTTATGGGGTATCGTGTGTAGGCCAGTATTCCACGTTGATGTTATGGGTTATCGTGTGTAGGCCAGTATTCCACGTTGATGTTATGGGGTATCGTGTGTAGGCCAGTATTCCACGTTGATGTTATGGGGCATCGTGTGTAGGCCAGTATTCCACGTTGATGTTATGGGGCATCGTGTGTAGGCCAGTATTCCACTTTGATGTTATGGGGTATCGTGTGTAGGCCAGTATTCCACTTTGATGTTATGGGGTATCGTGTGTAGGCCAGTATTCCACGTTGATGTTATGGGGCATCGTGTGTAGGCCAGTATTCCACGTTGATGTTATGGGGCATCGTGTGTAGGCCAGTATTCCTCGTTGATGTTATGGGATATTGTGTGTAGACCAGTATTCCACGTTGATGTTATGGGGTATTGTGTGTAGGCCAGTATTCCACGTTGATGTTATGGGGCATCGTGTGTAGGCCAGTATTCCACGTTGATGTTATGGGGCATCGTGTGTAGGCCAGTATTCCACGTTGATGTTATGGGATATTGTGTGTAGGCCAGTATTCCACGTTGATGTTATGGGATATTGTGTGTAGGCCAGTATTCCACGTTGATGTTATGGGGTATCGTGTGTAGGCCAGTATTCCACGTTGATGTTATGGGGTATTGTGTATAGGCCAGTATTCCACGTTGATGTTATGGGTTATCGTGTGTAGGCCAGTATTCCACGTTGATGTTATGGGGTATCGTGTGTAGGCCAGTATTCCACGTTGATGTTATGGGGTGTCGTGTGTAGGCCAGTATTCCTCGTTGATGTTATGGGATATTGTGTGTAGGCCAGTATTCCACGTTGATGTTATGGGATATCGTGTGTAGGCCAGTATTCCACGTTGATGTTATGGGATATCGTGTGTAGGCCAGTATTCCACGTTGATGTTATGGGGTATCGTGTGTAGGCCAGTATTCCACGTTGATGTTATGGGATATCGTGTGTAGGCCAGTATTCCACGTTGATGTTATGGGATATCGTGTGTAGGCCAGTATTCCACGTTGATGTTATGGGGTATCGTGTGTAGGCCAGTATTCCACGTTGATGTTATGGGATATCGTGTGTAGGCCAGTATTCCACGTTGATGTTATGGGGTATCGTGTGTAAGCCAGTGACAAAACATCTCAATGTAATCCATTTTAAATTCAGGCTGTAACAGAATGTGGGAATAAGTCCGTACTTTCTGAAGGCACTGTATCTCTTGTACCCAGACTGTTCCCACAACCGAATGAAAATGTTCTGGTGTCGCGCTCGCTATCCTCAAACTCCCTGTCATAAATCAACCAAGGCGCAGCGTGCATGTCGTTCCACATCTTATAATCGGAGTGAAAACCTTAACAAAACAAACAGGTAAACAGCAATGAACGTGACACTACCGAGGTGCACACAAACACACACGGAAAATAATAATTACCCACAACATTAGGTGGGCAAAAAGGCTGCCTAAGTATGATTCTCAAACAGAGATAACGATAGACAGCTGTTCCTGATTGAGAACCATACCCGGCCAAAACATATACAGAAACCTAGAAAACAAAACATAGAATGCCCACCCCACATCACACCCTGACCTAACCAAATAGAGAAATAAAACGGCTCTCTAAGGTCAGGGCGTGACATCTGGCAACGTTTAAAGAACTTAAAAAGGCTGTTTTGTCAACATTCTTGTAACATCAAAGGAATGTTTTGTTCACCATGATACAAACATTATCTGAATGTCAGCACAACTGGACAGAAATATATCTTGTCATGTTCGCACAATGTTCCCACAACCTAATGAAACATTCTGGGAACCTTTAAAGAACAGACTAAATGTGTTCTGGGAACATCCTTGTAACATCAGGGGAGTGTTTTTTGCACCATAAACCCTAAACATACAAACATGTGGTGTCTGTTACAGATGTAATGTACAACATGTGGTGTCTGTTACAGATGTAATGTACAACATGTGGTGTCTGTTACAGATGTAATGCACAACATGTGGTGTCTGTTACAGATGTAATGTACAACATGTGGTGTCTGTTACAGATGTAATGTACAACATGTGGTGTCTGTTACAGATGTAATGTACAACATGTGGTGTCTGTTACAGATGTAATGTACAACATGTGGTGTCTGTTACAGATGTAATGTACAACATGTGGTGTCTGTTACAGATGTAATGTACAACATGTGGTGTCTGTTACAGATGTAATGCACAACATGTGGTGTCTGTTACAGATGTAATGTACAACATGTGGTGTCTGTTACAGATGTAATGTACAACATGTGGTGTCTGTTACAGATGTACAACATGTGGTGTCTGTTACAGATGTAATGCACAACATGTGGTGTCTGTTACAGATGTAATGTACAACATGTGGTGTCTGTTACAGATGTAATGTACAACATGTGGTGTCTGTTACATATGTAATGTACAACATGTGGTGTCTGTTACAGATGTAATGCACAACATGTGGTGTCTGTTACATATGTAATGTACAACATGTGGTGTCTGTTACAGATGTAATGCACAACATGTGGTGTCTGTTACAGATGTAATGCACAACATGTGGTGTCTGTTACAGATGTAATGCACAACATGTGGTGTCTGTTACAGATGTAATGCACAACATGTGGTGTCTGTTACAGATGTAATGTACAACATGTGGTGTCTGTTACAGATGTAATGCACAACATGTGGTGTCTGTTACAGATGTAATGTACAACATGTGGTGTCTGTTACAGATGTAATGTACATCATGTGGTGTCTGTTACAGATGTAATGTACAACATGTGGTGTCTGTTACAGATGTAATGTACAACATGTGGTGTCTGTTACAGATGTAATGTACAACATGTGGTGTCTGTTACAGATGTAATGTACAACATGTGGTGTCTGTTACAGATGTAATGTACAACATGTGGTGTCTGTTACAGATGTAATGTACAACATGTGGTGTCTGTTACAGATGTAATGTACAACATGTGGTGTCTGTTACAGATGTAATGTACAACATGTGGTGTCTGTTACAGATGTAATGTACAACATGTGGTGTCTGTTACAGATGTAATGTACAACATGTGGTGTCTGTTACAGATGTAATGTACATCATGTGGTGTCTGTTACATATGTAATGTACAACATGTGGTGTCTGTTACATATGTAATGTACAACATGTGGTGTCTGGTACAGATGTAATGTACAACATGTGGTGTCTGTTACAGATGTAATGTACAACATGTGGTGTCTGTTACAGATGTAATGTACAACATGTGGTGTCTGTTACAGATGTAATGTACAACATGTGGTGACTGTTACAGATACACAACATTTTAGTGAATGTTAGGAGAACATTCCAAGGATATTTCACCTAAAGAAGTTCTAGAACCACATAGATTTAATCAGAAACATTCTCTGGATGTTTAGGGAATGTTATCCTACTGTTAGATAAACTCTAACTAGAACTTAAAGGGAATGTTATCCTACTGTTAGATAAACTCTAACTAGAACTTAAAGGGAATGTTAGCTAATATTCTGGGAATGTTCCCGGTTGACTGGGTACGTGTCTGAGTTGGATATACAGCTGATGGATAGGTGTTGGTAAGGTATGCATCAGTAATAAGTTACAGCTTTGCCAGACATACCAGTGGAAGCTATCGATGAACTTCTTCACTCTTTCCCCCTAGAGCTTTCTAGAAAGAGAAAGAGAGAGAGAGAAGAGAGATAGAGTTGTGTCTGAGTTGGAATATTACATCTGTGTGTGTGTGTGTGTGTGTGTGTGTGTGTGTGTGTGTGTGTGTGTGTGTGTCTGTGTGTGTGTGTGTGTGTGTGTGTGTGTGTGTGTGTGTGTGTGTGTGTGTGTGTGTGTGTGTGTGTGTGTGTGTGTGTGTGTGTCAGTGTGTGTGTGTGTGTGTGTGTGTGTGTGTCTGTGTCTGTGTCTGTGTCTGTGTCTGTGTCTGTGTGTGTGTGTGTGTGTGTGTGTGTGTGTGTGTGTGTGTGTGTGTGTGTGTGTGTGTGTGTGGATATGATAGGTGATGGATAGGTGATGGTAAGATATGCATCAGTAATACAGCTATACCAGACATACCAGTGGTGCACTTCTTCACTCCTTTCCCCCTAGAGCTGGGCAGAGATGTTCCAGAAATGTCACTTAAATAGCTAACTGTGTGTGTGTGTGTGTGTGTGTGTGTGTGTGTGTGTGTGTGTGTGTGTGTGTGTGTGTGTGTGTGTGTGTGTGTGGACGTGTTTAACTATTCTTGTGGGGACCAGAAGTCCCTACAAGAATAGTAAACGAACAAAAAGTTGACCAGCTGGGGACATTTTGTTAGTCCCCACAAGGTCAAATGCTATTTCTAGGGGGTTTAGGGTTAAGGTTAGAATTAGTGTTAGGGTTAGAATTAAATTAAATATTAAGGTTAGGAGCTAGGGTTAGTTTTAGGGTTAGGAGCTAGGGTTAGGTTTAGGGTTAGGATAAAGTTTAGGTTTTTGGGTTAGGGTTAAGGTTAGGGTTAGGGTTAAGGTTAGGGTTAGGGTTAGGGTAAGAGTACGGGTTAGGATTAGGGTTAGGTTTAGGGTTAGGGGTTAGGGAAAATAGGATTTTGAATGGGACTGAATTGTATGTGATAAACTCTAACTAGAACTTAAAGGGAATGTTAGCTAATATTCTGGGAATGTTCCCGGTTGACTGGGTACGTGTCTGAGTTGGATATACAGCTGATGGATAGGTGTTGGTAAGGTATGCATCAGTAATAAGTTACAGCTTTGCCAGACATACCAGTGGAAGCTATCGATTAACTTCTTCACTCTTTCCCCCTAGAGCTTTCTAGAAAGAGAAAGAGAGAGAGAGAGAAGAGAGATAGAGTTGTGTCTGAGTTGGAATATTACATCTGTGTGTGTGTGTGTGTGTGTGTGTGTTGTGTGTGTGTGTGTGTGTGTGTGTGTGTGTGTGTGTGTGTGTGTCTGTGTCTGTGTCTGTGTCTGTGTGTCTGTGTGTGTGTGTGTGTGTGTGTGTGTGTGTGTGTGTGTGTGTGTGGATATGATAGGTGATGGATAGGTGATGGTAAGATATGCATCAGTAATACAGCTATACCAGACATACCAGTGGTGCACTTCTTCACTCCTTTCCCCCTAGAGCTGGGCAGAGATGTTCCAGAAATGTCACTCAAATAGCTAACTGTGTGTGTGTGTGTGTGTGTGTGTGTGTGTGTGTGTGTGTGTGTGTGTGTGTGTGTGTGTGTGTGTGTGTGTGTGTGTGTGTGTGTGTGTGTGTGTGTGTGTGTGTGTGTGTGGACGTGTTTAACTATTCTTGTGGGGACCAGAAGTCCCTACAAGAATAGTAAACGAACAAAAAGTTGACCAGCTGGGGACATTTTGTTAGTCCCCACAAGGTCAAATGCTATTTCTAGGGGGTTTAGGGTTAAGGTTAGAATTAGTGTTAGGGTTAGAATTAAATTAAATATTAAGGTTAGGAGCTAGGGTTAGTTGTAGGGTTAGGGTTAGGAGCTAGGGTTAGGTTTAGGGTTAGGATAAAGTTTAGGTTTTTGGGTTAGGGTTAAGGTTAGGGTTAGGGTTAAGGTTAGGGTTAGGGTTAGGGTAAGAGTACGGGTTAGGATTAGGGTTAGGTTTAGGGTTAGGGGTTAGGGAAAATAGGATTTTGAATGGGACTGAATTGTATGTCCCTACAAGGTTAGCTGTACAAGACTGTGTGTGTGTGTGTGTGTGTGTGTGTGTGTGTGTGTGTGTGTGTGTGTGTGTGTGTGTGTGTGTGTGTGTGTGTGTGTGTCAGTGTGTGTGTGTGTGTGTGTCAGTGTGTGTGTGTGTGTGTGTGTGTGTGTGTGTGTGTGTGTGTGTGTGTGTGTGTGTGTGAATTCAAACTCTTCCTAAAACTATTGCAGGACGTGTAGAGAAGTTGCTTTAACTTAACAGAAAGTTCCTGCCTCTGGTAATAGCTCCCAACACTTATCAGCATGTACTTCAATCAATACATCTTGTTAAGCCTGTCTAGGTGGAAGGTTGTAGTGTGAGCGGCGGTGTTGAGGACATTAGTCTCCTTGTTTCCATGTCTCCAGACATCTGTCTGACATTTGGAGTATTTGCGTCCTTTGCAAATTTGTGTTTCTGTCTTGACTCTCTCTCTCTCTCTCTCTCTCTCTCTCTCTCTCTCTCTCTCTCTCTCTCTCTCTCTCTCTCTCTCTCTCTCTCTCTCTCTCTCTCTCTCTCTCTCTCTCTCTCTAGGTAAAGGATGTGATGAAGGATGTGATGGCAGGCCTACAGCAGACCAACAGTGAGAAGATTCTGCTTAGCTGGGTGCGCCAGTCCACCAAGGACTATCCCCACGTCAATGTGGTCAACTTCTCCTCCAGCTGGGCCGACGGCCTGGCCTTCAACGCACTCATCCACAGCCACAGGTAGGAGGATACTCCTCCATAACACTCATCCATAACTGGCCTTCAATGCACTCATCCACAGTCACAGGTATCTATAACGCTCATCCACAGGTATCTATAACACTCATCCACCGGTGTCTATACCACTCATCCACAGGTATCTATAACGCTCATCCATAACTGGCCTTCAATGCAATCATCCACAGCCACAGGTGTCTATAACACTCATCCACAGGTATCTATAACACTCATCCATAACTGGCCTTCAATGCACTCATCCACAGCCACAGTTGTCTATAACCCTCATCCATAACTGGCCTTCAATGCACTCATCCACAGCCACAGGTATCTATAACACTCATCCACAGCCACAGGTCAGATGTCAAACCGACAATCATCCATATATCTTATCCCTAGACCTCATCCAAAGCCACAGGTCAGAGACACTCATCCTTAACACTCATCCACAGCCACAGGTCAGAGACACCCATCCTTAACACTCATCCACAGCCACAGGTCAGAGACACTCATCCTTAACACTCATCCACAGCCACAGGTCAGAGACACTCATCCTTAACACTCATCCACAGCCGCAGGTCAGAGACACTCATCCTTAACACTCATCCACAGCCACAGATCAGAGCCACTCATCCATAACACACAGCCACAGGTCAGAGCCACTCATCCTTAACACTCATCGACAGCCACAGGTCAGAGACACTCATCCACAGCCACAGGTCAGAGACACTCATCCTTAACACTCATCCACAGCAACAGGTCAGAGACACTCATCCATAACACTCATCCACAGCCACAGGTCAGAAACACTCATCCTTAACTCTCATCCACAGCCTGTGGGGAATTGTGAATTTGCTCAAGGTGTAGAAAATAAGATAAGTTGAACAACTGCACTATATGAGGTTTAATAGACAGTAGACAGACATATTGGGAGACAGACGCGTTCCTCTGAGAGGTTGGGAACAATCTGCCCCCTTCCACAGGCAAGACATTCATTATATGCTCATACTTATCTCTGCTCTCCAGCTGCCTCCCGAGTGCCTGGGCCCTGGTCAAAACATACTGCCTCCCGAGTGCCTGGGCCCTGGTCAAAACATACTGCCTCCCGAGTGCCTGGGCCCTGGTCAAAACATACTGCCTCCCGATTGCCTGGGCCCTGGTCAAAACATACTGCCTCCCGAGTGCCTGGGCCCTGGTCAAAACATACTGCCTCCCGAGTGCCTGGGCCCTGGTCAAAACATACTGCCTCCCGAGTGCCTGGGCCCTGGTCAAAACATACTGCCTCCAAGTGCCTGGGCCCAGTTCAAAACATACTGCCTCCAGAGTGCCTGGGCCCTGGTCAAAACATACTGCCTCCCGGGTGCCTGGGCCCTGGTCAAAACATACTGCCTCCAAGTGCCTGGGCCCTGTTCAAAACATAAGCCAACTTGCAAGGCCAGAGTGACCTCACTTTAAAGAGCCTATAGCTACATGAAATCCTTCTGCCTTAGGAATGTCACTTAGGGCATTAATGCTGTCTAAGTGCTGTTTTATAGTGAGCCCCATCCTCAGAGAGGGGTCAACCTCTGGTTTAATATGCAGCTAGAATTTTGTGTTTTGATGATATGAGAGACTGGTCTCTCATTCATCATTCTAACGAGGCATAGCAGGTAGCGGGAGAACGGACATCCACCATGTACCAAAACATCCACCATGTACCAAAACATCCACCATGTACCAAAACATCCACCATGTACCAAAACATCCACCATGTACCAAAACATCCACCATGTACCAAAACATCCACCATGTACCAAAACATCCACCATGTACCAAAACATCCACCATGTACCAAAACTCCCCTCCACCGGGGCTAAACTAGGCTACTTCATTTGAATAAATGTGCTGGACAAGGCAAAACGTCCGGAGGCAGTGACCCTGAAGCGAGGTTGTGCAGAGATCAACATAGCATCAGTTGTTGATCATTAAACATCTCATGCATCATGACCTCATAATCATCCTCGTTGTCGTTGGAACTGGAAACGTTTCTCTGCAGTGTTTCAGCTACACGTTTCCTCTCATACATTTACACACCACCGATGTTCTATAAACACCAGGAAGTCCGTTTTTCACGCGATAAAACGGCAACACTGGCTGTCCTTGTACCTTCAGCAGTCTGACATCAGTATTATCAACAGATATGAACGTTGAGTCTACCATTTTAATTTACCGTTTGAACCTTCAACTTAGCACAAACAGACACTGCCAGGACATACAGGGAGAGAGAAATATACAGTATATATCCTGCTAACGTTAACATGAACCTGATTCATCTTACATTTCTACCATTCACTTTTTACAGTAGCCTAACAGTCCCCTGTTTGTCTTTGCCATGCACCGTCCTGAGTGGTATACCAATGACAAATCAGTATCTCAATGTATTTATTTCAAGTCAACATTACTACATATGTTTTCCAGTGTGAAGACCCCCACAATCAACCTGCTACTGTAAATAAACAATATTGGCAATCCCAAATCAATTACGGTCAAGGTTGACCCCCCACTCCCAACACACATTTTTCTGACATCTCTTCATTTACATTACACATGTAACTCATGCCTGTCTCAGTGGGGGGTCCTTGATGATGTCCCGAAGTCAATATCTGGGGGAAGGTCTAATTTTCCCAACCAGACGAGTCTCACCTGACCATCCTTCACTGTCCATTTTGTCTCGTCCATTTTGTCTCGTCCATTTTGTCTCGTCCATTTTTTATCAGCAGACAAGATGTCTCCATGCTGGCTTCACGTGCTCGGTCTCAGGACTCATGCTGCACTCCTGAGAGAAAAGCAGTCAATAGCTTCCACGTACACAAGTTGCTGGCTCGGACTCAGGTCTCAGGTAGAAGTGGTGAGGGACAAGGCCGTAGTGGACACCATTACTTCAACCGGTTAGAAGGAGTGAGGTTCACATTGATCCCGGTTCACTATCCCCATAACCTGGAGAGGAAACAGACCAAAACAACAGTTTAGGAAACAGGAATTTAAGACAAATTACTGTATGACTAATTATTACATTTTCCAATAGTCTTAATACAAGTGTCTAAAACAAATAACAAAACACTTTTGAAACTATTTTGCAAGTTGACTTTTACTTCCCCATCATAGTTGGCGATCTCACCGCAGAGGTAGAGGGTCAGGGAGGTAGAGGGTCAGGGAGGTAGAGGGCCAGGGAGTTACCAGGGAGGTAGAGGGCCAGGGAGGTAGAGGGTCAGGGAGGTAGAGGGTCAGTGAGGTACCAGGGAGGTACCAGGGAGGTAGAGGGTCAGGGAGGTACCAGGGAGGTACCAGGGAGGTAGAGGGCCAGGGAGGTAGAGGGTCAGGGAGGTAGAGGGTCAGTGAGGTACCAGGGAGGTACCAGGGAGGTAGAGGGTCAGGGAGGTAGAGGGTCAGGGAGGTACCAGGAAGGTACCAGGGAGGTAGAGGGCCAGGGAGGTAGAGGGTCATGGAGGTAGAGGGCCAGGGAGGTAGAGGGCCAGGGAGGTAGCGGGTCAGGGAGGTAGAGGGTCAGGGAGGTAGAGGGTCAGGGAGGTAGAGGGCCAAGGAGGTAGAGGGCCAGGGAGGTAGAGGGTCAGGGAGGTAGAGGGTCAGGGAGGTAGAGGATCAGGGAGGTAGAGGGTCAGTGAGTTAGAGGGTCAGGGAGGTACCAGGGAGTTAGAGTGCCAGGGAGGTAGAGGACCAGGGAGTTAGAGGGTCAGGGAGGTAGAGGGTCAGAGAGGTAGAGGGCCAGGGAGGTAGAGGGTCAGGGAGGTACCAGGGAGTTAGAGGGTCATGGAGGTACCAGGGAGGTAGAGGGTCAGGGAGGTAGAGGGTCAGAGAGGTACCAGGGAGGTAGAGGGTCAGGGAGTTAGAGGACCAGGGAGGTAGAGGACCAGGGAGGTAGAGGGTTAGGGAGGTAGAGGGTCAGGGAGTTAGAGGGTCAGGGAGGTAGAGGGTCAGGAAGGTAGAGGGTCAGAGAGGTAGAGGGTCAGAGAGGTAGAGGGTCAGAGAGGTAGAGGGTCAGGGAGTTAGAGGGTCAGTGAGGTAGAGGGTCAGGGAGGTAGAGGGCCAGGGAGTTAGAGTGACCAGGGAGGTAGAGGGTCAGGGAGGTACCAGGGAGTTAGAGGGCCAGGGAGGTAGAGGGCCAGGGAGGTAGAGGGTCAGAGAGGTAGAGGGTCAGAGAGATAGAGGGTCAGGGAGGTAGAGGGTCAGGGAGTTAGAGGGTCAGGGATGTAGAGTGCCAGGGAGGTAGAGGGTCAGGGAGTTAGAGGGTCAGAGAGGTAGAGGTTCAGGGAGTTAGAGGGTTTGGGAGGTTGATGGTCAGGTTGGTAGAGGGTCAGGGAGGTAGATGGAGGTAAATGGTAGATGGAGGTACAGGGAGGTAGATGGAGGTAGATAGAGGTACAGGGAAGTAGATGGAGGTAGATAGAGGTACAGGGAAGTAGATGGAGGTAGATAGAGGTACAGGGAAGTAGATGGAGGTAGATAGAGGTACAGGGAGGTAGATGGAGGTAGATAGAGGTACAGGGAAGTAGATGGAGGTAGATAGAGGTACAGGGAAGTAGATGGAGGTAGATAGAGGTACAGGGAAGTAGATGGAGGTAGATAGAGGTACAGGGAAGTAGATGGAGGTAGATAGAGGTACAGGGAGGTAGATGGGGGTAGATAGAGGTACAGGGAAGTAGATGGAGGTAGATAGAGGTACAGGGAAGCAGATGGAGGTAGATAGAGGTACAGGGAAGTAGATGGAGGTAGATAGAGGTACAGGGAGGTAGATGGAGGTAGATAGAGGTACAGGGAAGCAGATGGAGGTAGATAGAGGTACAGGGAGGTAGATGGAGGTAGATAGAGGTACAGGGAAGCAGATGGAGGTAGATAGAGGTACAGGGAAGCAGATGGAGGTAGATAGAGGTACAGGGAGGTAGATGGAGGTAGATAGAGGTACAGGGAAGTAGATAGAGGTACAGGGAAGTAGATGGAGGTAGATAGAGGTACAGGGAAGCAGATGGAGGTAGATAGAGGTACAGTGAGGTAGATGGAGGTAGATAGAGGTACAGGGAGGTAGATGGAGGTAGATAGAGGTACAGGGAGGTAGATGGAGGTAGATAGAGGTACAGGGAGGTAGATGGAGGTAGATAGAGGTACAGGGAGGTAGATGGAGGTAGATAGAGGTACAGGGAGGTAGATGGAGGTAGATAGAGGTACAGGGAAGTAGATGGAGGTAGATAGAGGTACAGGGAAGTAGATGGAGGTAGATGGAGGTAGATAGAGGTACAGGGAAGTAGATGGAGGTAGATGGAGGTAGATAGAGGTACATGGAAGTAGATGGAGGTACAGGGAAGTAGATGGAGGTAGATGGAGGTACAGGGAAGTAGATGGAGGTAGATAGAGGTACAGGGAAGTAGATGGAGGTAGATGGAGGTACAGGGAGGTAGATGGAGGTGGATGGATAAAACCCTTAGAGAGAGAAACTAAATCAAATCAATACACTCCGTCAGAAACATCTGTATTACTTATTACATTCACCTTTCACCCTCTGGCCTTTCTAGTGAGGCTGATCCGCCTCAGCAGGAAGTCAGGACAGAGGTCAACACAGAGGTTAAAGGTTACAGGAAATAAAAGAAGGGGAAGAACGCTGCTTTGGTTCCTGTGTGTAGATGAACCTCAGCTCTCCCCCTTTCTTCACCTTTACTCAGACTAAATATTTCAAAACGTTCAAAATATCCTTTGTTTCTTAGTCACATTGTTTTTCAGTACAATTCCCATCAGAATTCGGGACAATAGACTTCAGAAAATGTTTATTTGCGTGTCCTTTAAGGTGCCTCCTTTCTCACCCGTGAAGAACCAACTCAAAGCCAATAACAAGTCCACACATAATACATCACCCGCTGTATTACCACCACTAACACATAATACATCACCCACTGTATTTTCACCACTAACACATAATACATCACCCGCTGTATAACCACCACTAACACATAATACATCACCCACTGTATTTTCACCACTAACACATAATACATCACCCGCTGTATAACCACCACTAACACATAATACATCACCCGCTGTATTACCACCACTAACACATAATACATCACCCGCTGTATAACCACCACTAACACATAATACATCACCCGCTGTATTACCACCACTAACACATAATACATCACCCGCTGTATTACCACCACTAACACATAATACATCACCCGCTGTATTACCACCACTAACACATAATACATCACCCGCTGTATTACCACCACTAACACATAATACATCACCCGCTGTATTACCACCACTAACACATAATACATCACCCGCTGTATTACCACCACTAACACATAATACATCACCCGCTGTATTACCACCACTAACACATAATACATCACCCGCTGTATTACCACCACTAACACATAATACATCACCCGCTGTATTACCACCACTAACACATAATACATCACCCGCTGTATTACCACCACTAATACATAATACATCACCCGCTGTATTACCACCACTAACACATAATACATCACCCGCTGTATTACCACCACTAACACATAATACATCACCCGCTGTATTACCACCACTAACACATAATACATCACCCGCTGTATAACCACCACTAACACATAATACATCACCCGCTGTATTACCACCACTAACACATAATACATCACCCGCTGTATTACCACCACTAACACATAATACATCACCCGCTGTATTACCACCACTAACACATAATACATCACCCGCTGTATAACCACCACTAACACATAATACATCACCCGCTGTATTACCACCACTAACACATAATACATCACCCGCTGTATTACCACCACTAACACATAATACATCACCCGCTGTATTACCACCACTAACACATAATACATCACCCGCTGTATTACCACCACTAATACATATTCATCAGTATAGCTGGGTGGGTTGTGTGTGTATGCAGGTGTGTGTGTGGGTAAAACGTAGGGCAAAAACAAACTGATGTCCAGGCCTTACTTCATTGGGCCTTAAGTTCAGGTCCAAAACGCTTCTTAACAGCTTCTACACCCAAGACATACGACTCCTGAAGAGTGCATCAAATGGCCACCCAGACTATTTGCATTGTCGCCCCCCTCTTTACCCTGCTGCTGCTCTCTGTTTATTATCTATGTCACTTTAACTCTACCTACATGTACATATTACCTCAATTACCTCAACTAACGCTGTGTCCCCGCACACTGACTCTGTACCGGTACCTCACTGTTTGTTGCCAAGAGCCTGTCAGTACCAGCGTTAACACTGTAAGGTCTACTATCACCCGCTGTATTACCACCACTAACACTATAAGGTCTACTATCACCCGCTGTATTACGGCGTTCCACTGTACACGTACTACTATCACCCGCTGTATTACCGCCGCTAACACTGTAAGGTCTACTATCACCCGCTGTATTACCACCGCTAACACTGTAAGGTCTACTATCACCCGCTGTATTACGGCGTTCCACTGTACACGTCATACTATCACCCGCTGTATTACCACCACTTACACTGTAAGGTCTACTATCACCCGCTGTATTCACCATCTCACTGTACACGTAATACTATCACCCGCTGTATTACGGCATCTCACTGTACACGTCATACTATCACCCGCTGTATTACGGCACTTCACTAGCACAGGTACTACTATCACCCGTTGTATTACGGCGTTTCACTGTACACGTAATACTATCACCCGCTGTATTACCACCGCTAACACTGTAAGGTCTACTATCACCCGCTGTATTACCACCGCTAACACTGTAAGGTACTACTACACCTGCTGTATTACCACCACTAACACTGTAAGGTACTATTACACCCGCTGTATTACCGCCATTAACACTGTAAGGTACTACTACACCCGCTGTATTACCGCCATTAACACTGTAAGGTCTACTATCACCCGCTGTATTACGGCATTCCACTGTACACGTACTACTATCACCCGCTGTATTACGGCATTCCACTGTACACATAATACATACACCCGCTGTATTACGGCACTTCACTGTACAGGTCATACTATCACCTGTTGTATTACCAGCATTTACACTATAAGGTCTACATACACACTGTTGTATTACAGCATTCCACTGATACATGGTCATCACTACACCTGGGTGGGTTCGTGCGTGTATGCAAAAACATGCTAAGGTCCAGGCCTACACCTCATTGGGCCTACGGCGAGGTCACTGAAACGTCTTCTTAACAGCTGTCTGTACCCAAGACATTTCGACTGCTGAAGAGTGCATCAAATGGCCACCTAGACTGTATTGCATTGTCATCTCCCTCGTTAACGGTGCTATTGCACTCTGTTGTATTCAGCTATGTCACTGTAACGTCTACCTACACCTGTACGTATTACCGCAGTTACCTCAACTGTAACCTGTGTCTACCAAACACTGACTCTGTACTCGGTACCTCACTGTTTGGTCTGCCTACAGCCTGTCAGTATTCAGCGTTTCACTGTAAGGTCTATTACACCTGTTGTATTCAGCATTTCACTGTGAGGTCTACTACACCTGTTGTATTCAGCGTTTCACTGTGAGGTTTACCTACACCTGTTGTATTCAGCGTTTCACTGTGAGGTCTACTACACCTGTTGTATTCAGCATTTCACTGTGAGGTCTACTACACCTGTTGTATTCAGCGTTTCACTGTAAGGTCTACTACACCTGTTGTATTCGGCATTTCACTGTAAGGTCTACTACACCTGTTGTATTCGATGTGACAAATAACAGTTGATTTGGTTTGAATTGGGAGCTCTCTTAACGTCTGTTTTGTGGTTCCTTTATAGAGCTGCAGATCTTCCCTAACTGCTCTCCCAAGGCAGCGTGCCTCAGGAAGCATTTCACAGGGAGAGATACACAATCATTGTTAAACTCATCACAATACTTGGTAGTGGACACCCCATCCTTTCCTGATAGAGATAATCAACATTTCGTTAGTTTTCACTCTGTTAAATCTTAATCAGTCAAGTCAGAGACATTCATCCATAACACTCATTCACAGGTTGCAGGTCAGATGTTAGCCCTCAAAAGTTTTCCTTATTTTATCTGGCTCAGGGCAAGATTGCAAATGTGTGTCTGCCCTCGAGGCAGAGCTGCCCTCAGAACAAGATTCAAGAAGAAAAGCTCTAATCCAATCAGCTCTTCTACTCCTTTACCTGTTGGCATTTAGTCTGGAACAGAGTGCTCTGATTGGCTAGAGGATGTTTAGAGGATGAATCTGATTGGCTCATTCTGTTCCCGCCCCCTGCAGGCCTGAGCTGTTTGATTGGAGCATTGTGGAGAAGCAGAAGAGTGCCATGGAGAGATTGGATCACGCCTTCAGCAAAGCTGAGCAAACCCTGGGCATAGACAGACTGCTGGACGCTGAGGGTAAGATCCCTGACCCCTAACCCTAACCCTGACCCCTAACCCAGACCCTAACCCTGACCCCTAACCCAGACCCTAACACTGACCCCTTACCCAGACCCTAACCCTGACCCCTAACCCAGACCCTAACACTGACCCCTAACCCTAACCCAGACCCTAACACTGACCCCTAACCCAGACCCTAACACTGACCCCTAACCAAGACCCTTACACTGACCCCTAGCGCGGACCCTAACACTGACCCCTAACCAAGACCCTTACACTGACCCCTAACCCTAACCCAGACCCTAACACTGACCCCTAACCCAGACCCTAACACTGACCCCTAACCCAGACCCTTACACTGACCCCTAGCCCAGACCCTAACCCTGACCCCTAACCCAGACCCTGACCCCTAACCCTGACCCTAACCCAGACCCTAACACTGACCCCTAACCCAGACCCTAACACTGACCCCTAACCAAGACCCTTACACTGACCCCTAGCCCGGACCCTAACACTGACCCCTAACCCTGACCCCTAACTACTTTGTAACAAAAGTATCCACCTCACACACATGGTTATGGGTTTAACAAAAGAAGACACCTGTATCATGTCACATATAGAGTTGAAATGTGTTACATTTTGAGTTTTCATCCCAATATTACACTTCATATACATCACAGAAGACTGCAATATAACCAAGGTGTTTGACATAGAAACCCATGAGGCCACATGAGGGGATGTGGTCATTTGACCACGGGAAAGGATACACATGGTATGTTTGGGCTACAGAACGTAGGATCATCTAACGAGGGCTGAGTTAGAGCTGTGTTTGTGAGAAAAAAGTCTGTTGAGTCAGACTGGTTTGAGCTACAAACTATTAAAGCTATCCCTGAACAGCTGAGACTCTCAGGAACATGCACATGTGACATGTTTAGGTCTATGACCTCACAAGCTACAGTAGAGTCGTTAGAAGGTAAGGTTCTTCCACATAGCAAATCATAGGATCATAGAGTCTATAACACTGTAATAAGCTCACATAGTTGCTGTCACAAACTCCACACAGTTGTCACTGACTAGTTGGATATTCATTTCCCCAGTGAGCAAACCATTTCTGTACTTACAGCATTCATATCAATTCATTTAGATCAGGTTTTTGCTTTGGCGGACCTTATTTCTTGTATTGACATTTGTCAATAAAACTCATGAATACAACTGTTTATGTCAAGTAGTTTTGTGTTCTACTCGTAGCCCTGGTTGTCCTGAATATAAACTGTTGAAACACTTCATTGTGAGGATAAATATCAGGGCTGAAAGTCAGATCAATGAGAAGCTGATTTTTACTGGGGCCTCGGGACTGATAGGGTTAATAAACAGCACTGTGTTGGTGTGTAAACAGGCCTCGGGACTGATAGTGTTAATAAACAGCACTGTGTTGGTGTGTAAACAGGCCTCGGGACTGATAGGGTTAATAAACAGCACTGTGTTGGTGTGTAAACAGGCCTCGGGACTGATAGTGTTAATAAACAGCACTGTGTTGGTGTGTAAACAGGCCTCGGGACTGATAGTGTTAATAAACAGCACTGTGTTGGTGTGTAAACAGGCCTCGGGACTGATAGTGTTAATAAACAGCACTGTGTTGGTGTGTAAACAGGCCTCGGGACTGATAGTGTTAATAAACAGCACTGTGTTGGTGTGTAAACAGGCCTCGGGACTGATAGTGTTAATAAACAGCACTGTGTTGGTGTGTAAACAGGCCTCGAGACTGATAGTGTTAATAAACAGCACTGTGTTGGTGTGTAAACAGGCCTCGGGACTGATAGTGTTAATAAACAGCACTGTGTTGGTGTGTAAACAGGCCTAAGCAGGACATGACTGAGCATGGTGTTGTTGAGCATGGTGTTGTTGAGCATGGTGTTGTTGAGGATGATGTTAGGTCCATGGTACCACAGTGTATTGTGCACTGTGGCAGAGTCCCATGGTCCAGTATGGATTAGTATTCAGTGGACAGATTGTCATCTGCCACGTCCTAATCAATGATGACACTGGTGTCATGCTCTCATTGAGACGTTAAATAGTCCCAATCACAGAGCGCTAACTACAAACCAATGGAATATGGTGGAGCAGAATGCTGATTGGCTACGGCCTAGTAGATTCTGGTCACCTTGGCGATGAGAAGAGATAATCTGGGAGATATGAATTGCATTAATAACTGGTCTTATTGAAGATGTTATGACTGGTGATGTCATTGTTATGTCTTGCCCAGTCATGTTATGATTGGTGATGTCATTGTTATGTCTTGCCCAGTCATGTTATGATTGGTGATGTCATTGTTATGTCTTGCCCAGTCATGTTAAGACTGGTGATGTCATTGTTATGTCTTGCCCAGTCATGCTATGATTGGTGATGTCATTGTTCCAATATAGTGGAAACACTGTCTTCTTATTTCTAGTTGATATAACTGTTGAGTGATACATCATCCTATATCATCCCACTTCTAGGAATCTAGGTGATATATTTGTCCCATGTGGTCATGTGATATACAGTATGTTGCTTCTGTTAGCTGTGTGAAATATATCAATCCTCCTCCTCCTGCGTGGCTATTGGATATAGCCCACCCTAGTTTTTATGTATTCACTATTATTCTACGATGGAGAAAATAGTATAAACAAAGAAAAACCCTTGAATGAGTAGGTGTGTCCGAACTTTTCACTGGTACTGTATATCTGGGGAAGGGTATACAACTATTTCTAGAGTGTTGAAAGTTTCCAAGAGAAAAGGTTGATGAAGCTAGGGGCACAAAGACAGACAGACAGACAGCCAGACAGACAGACAGATAGACAGACAGACAGACAGACAGACAGACAGACAGACAGACAGACAGACAGACAGACAGACAGACAGACAGACAGACAGACAGACAGACAGACAGACAGACAGACAGACAGACAGACAGACAGACAGACAGACAGAGAGGTGGTGAGTGTAGGGACACGGAGAGAGAGAGAGAGGTGGTGAGTGTAGGAACATGGAGAGAGAGAGAGAGAGGTGGTGAGTGTAGGGACACGGAGAGAGAGAGAAAGAGGTGGTGAGTGTAGGGACACGGAGAGAGAGAGAGAGAGAGGGAGAGTGGGGAGTGTAGGGATACGGAGAGAGAGGGAGAGAGAGAGAGAGGTGGTGAGTGTAGGGACACGGAGAGAGAGAGAGAGAGGTGATGAGTGTAGGGACACGGAAAGAGAGTGAGAGAGAGAGAGAGAGAGGTGGTGAGTGTAGGGACACGGAGAGAGAGAGAGAGGTGGTGAGTGTAGGGACACGGAGAGAGAGAGAGAGGTGGTGAGTGTAGGGACACGGAGAGAGAGAGAGAGGTGGTGAGTGTAGGGACATGGAGAGAGAGAGAGAGGTGGTGAGTGTAGGGACACAGAGAGAGAGAGAGAGGTGGTGAGTGTAGGGACATGGAGAGAGAGAGAGAGAGAGAGGTGGTGAGTGTAGGGACACGGAGAGAGAGAGAGAAAGGTGGTGAGTGTAGGGACACGGAGAGAGAGAGAGAGGTGGTGAGTGTAGGGACACGGAGAGAGAGAGAGAGGTGGTGAGTGTAGGGACATGGAGAGAGAGAGAGCATGCGTGCGTGCGTGCGTGCGTGCGTGCGTGCGTGCGTGCGTGCGTGCGTGCGTGCGTCCGTGCGTGCGTGTGTGTGTGTTATACATGTATATTGCTCTGGTGGCAGTGTGTGTGATATGTGATGTTCTCAATGTAATCTGTCTCTGTCAGTTATTATCAGGGAGACAGATCTGTAGGGTTACAGTCAGGGATGCACACTGCCCTCACTACATCCTCGTTTGTCCTCAGAGACACAGAGGTAGAGAGACAGAGAGAGACAGAGAGACAGAGACAGAGAGGGAAAGAGGGAGAGAGAGAGGGAAAGAGAGACAGATGGAAAGAGAGAGAGAGACAGAGAGGGAAAGAGAGAATTGCGGAACATTTCAAGAACTTCGAACGTTTCTTCAAGGGCAGTTACAAAAACCATCAAGCGCTATGATGAAACTGGCTCTCATGAAGACCGCCACAGGAAAGGAAGACCCAGAGTTCCCTCTGCTGCAGAGGACAAGTTCATTAGAGTTAACTGCACCTCAGATTGCAGAGTTCAAGTAACAGACGCATCTCAACATCAACTGTTCAGAGGAGACTGCGTGAATCAGGCCTTCATGGTCAAATTGCTGAAAAGAAACCACTACTAAAGGACACCAATAATAAGAAGAGACTTGCTTGGGCCAAGAAACATGAGCAATGGACATTAGACTGGTGGAAATCTGTCGTTTGGTCTGATGAGTCAAAATTTGAGATTTTTGTTTCCAACCGCTGTGTCTTTGTGAGACGCAGAGTAGGTGAACGGATGATCTCCGTATGTGTGGTTCCCACCATGAAGCATGGAGGAGGAGGTGTGATGGTGTGGGGGTGCTTTGCTGGTGACACTGTCAGTGATTTATTTAGAATCCAAGGCACTCTTTACCAGCATGGCTACCACAGCATTCTGCAGCAATACACCATCCCATCTGGTTTGCGCTTAGTGGGACTATCAGTTGTTTTTCAACAGGACAATGACCCAACACACCTCCAGGCTGTGTAAGGGCTATTTCACCAAGAAGGAGAGGGATGGAGTGCTGCATCAGATGACCTGTCCTCCACAATCACCCGACCTCAACCCAATTGAGATGGTTTGGGATGAGTTGGATCGCAGAGTGGAGAAAAGCAGCCAACAAGTGCTCAGCATATGTGGGAACTCCTTCAAGACTGTTGGAAAACCATTCCAGGTGAAGCTGGTTGAGAGAATGCAAAGAGTACAAAGGGTGGCTACTTTGAAGAATCTAAAATCTAAAATATATTTTGATTTGTTTAACACTTTTTTTGGTTACTACCTGATTCCATATGTGTTATTTCATAGTTTTTATGTATGCACTATTATTCTACGATGGAGAAAATAGTATAAACAAAGAAAAACCCTTGAATGAGTAGGTGTGTCCGAACTTTTCACTGGTACTGTATATCTGGGGAAGGGTATACAACTATTTCTAGAGTGTTGAAAGTTTCCAAGAGAAAAGGTTGATGAAGCTAGGGGCACAGAGACAGACAGACAGACAGACAGACAGACAGACAGACAGACAGACAGACAGACAGACAGACAGACAGACAGACAGAGAGGTGGTGAGTGTAGGGACACGGAGAGAGAGAGAGAGGTGGTGAGTGTAGGAACATGGAGAGAGAGAGAGAGAGGTGGTGAGTGTAGGGACATGGAGAGAGAGAGAGGTGGTGAGTGTAGGGACACGGAGAGAGAGAGAAAGAGGTGGTGAGTGTAGGGACACGGAGAGAGAGAGAGAGGTGGTGAGTGTAGGGACACGGAGAGAGAGGGAGAGAGAGAGAGAGGTGGTGAGTGTAGGGACACGGAGAGAGAGAGAGAGAGAGAGGTGATGAGTGTAGGGACACGGAGAGAGAGTGAGAGAGAGAGAGAGGTGGTGAGTGTAGGGACACGGAGAGAGAGAGAGGTGGTGAGTGTAGGGACACGGAGAGAGAGAGAGAGGTGGTGAGTGTAGGGACACGGAGAGAGAGAGAGAGGTGGTGAGTGTAGGGACATGGAGAGAGAGAGAGAGAGAGAGAGGTGGTGAGTGTAGGGACACGGAGAGAGAGAGAGAGGTGGTGAGTGTAGGGACATGGAGAGAGAGAGAGAGAGAGAGAGAGAGAGGTGGTGAGTGTAGGGACACGGAGAGAGAGAGAGAGGTGGTGAGTGTAGGGACACGGAGAGAGAGAGAGAGGTGGTGAGTGTAGGGACATGGAGAGAGAGAGAGAGAGGTAGTGAGTGTAGGGACATGGAGAGAGAGAGAGAGAGGTGGTGAGTGTAGGAACAAGGAGAGAGAGAGAGAGAGAGGTGATGAGTGTAGGGACACGGAGAGAGAGTGAGAGAGAGAGAGAGAGAGGTGGTGAGTGTAGGGACACGGAGAGAGAGAGAGAGGTGGTGAGTGTAGGGACACGGAGAGAGAGAGAGAGAGAGAGGTGGTGAGTGTAGGGACACGGAGAGAGAGAGAGAGAGAGAGAGAGAGAGAGATGGTGAGTGTAGGGACATGGAGAGAGAGAGAGAGGTGGTGAGTGTAGGAACACGGAGAGAGAGAGAGCGGTGGTGAGTGTAGGGACACGGAGAGAGAGAGAGAGAGAGAGGTGGTGAGTGTAGGGACACGGAGAGAGAGAGAGAGAGAGGTGGTGAGTGTAGGGACACGGAGAGAGAGAGAGGGAGAGAGAGAGGTGGTGAGTGTAGGGACACGGAGCGAGAGAGAGAGAGAGAGAGAGAGAGAGTGGTGGTGAGTGTAGGGACATGGAGCGAGAGAGAGAGAGAGAGAGAGGTGGTGAGAGTAGGGACACGGAGAGAGAGAGAGAGAGGTGGTGAGAGTAGGGACACAGAGAGAGAGAGAAAGGGTTGATGAGGCTAGGGGCTGAGGGATGTTGTGGTGATGTCTGTCTGTCTACTGAACAGACTGAATCAGCACAGAGCCAGTTGGAGCTGCAGCTGTGGCCTTCATTAACATGGCTAGCTACCTCACACTCCGATGGGAGACTATAAAGACAAGTGTGCATCCTAAATATGGCCCTGGTCAAAAGTAGTGCACTATATAGGGAATAGGACCCTGGTCTAAAGTAGTGTACTATATAGGGAATAGGGCCCTGGTCTAAAGTAGTGCACAATATAGGGAATAGGGCCCTGGTCTAAAGTAGTGCACAATATAGGGAATAGGGTATTAGTTGGGCTATGTCCTAAATGGCACCCTATTCCCTGTGTTGTGCACTACTTTTGACCAGGACCCACATATGGACTCACCCAAAAGTAGTTGACTATATTTGGAGTAAAGGGCAGTTTCAGACCCCTTGTGTGATTCTGCCAAATAAAGAAGCCTCACCATCAACTGAACTGCACTCTGTCTCCGTTTACCAACCGCTTATCTTCCCTCTGGGCTCAACACACCACCCTGCCATCCATCAGTTTCTATGGTTTCCATTATTCTGTTCTCCAGCTACCTCTGTGTGATGGATTAGGCGAGGGGGGGTTGAGTCTCTTCAAAGTTCCACTGAAGCCTTTAATTCCAGTGTTTTCAGATCGTGTGGGTGGACTATTTTTTGGCAAAGCGCTCCAGGCGTCTCAAGTGGAAAATAGTTCAACTTTTGTGCAGTAACAGTGCTGGGAAAACAGGCGGTGTGATCGATGACTCTGGCATCAATTACTCTGCTCTTTATTAACTGCTCTGCCATCCATTACAGTGGCTGGTGGATACGGTCTTAATGAAGGCAGATGTGGCTGCAGTCTAGCAGCATGTCAGCCAGCTACAACTCCATTCTATTGCAATGATGTGTCCCTCTGAACGTCATCATGACGAGAGAGGAAGGGAGGATGAGAGGGAGAGAGATAGAGGATGAGAAGGAGTGAGATAGAGGATGAGAGGGAGAGAGATAGAGGATGAGAAGGAGAGGTAGAGAGGGAGTGAGATAGAGGATGAGAGGTAGAGAGGGAGTGAGATAGAGGATGAGAAGGAGAGGTAGAGAGGGAGTGAGATAGAGGTAGAGAGGCAGTGAGTTAGAGGATGAGAGGGAGAAGTAGAGGATGAGAGGGAGAGGTAGAGGATGAGAGGTAGAGAGAGGTAGAGGATGAGAGGTAGAGAGAGGGAGAGGATGAGAGGTAGAGAGAGGGAGAGGTAGAGGATGAGAGGTAGAGAGAGGTAGAGGTAGAGGATGAGAGGTAGAGAGAGGTAGAGGTAGAGGATGAGAGGTAGAGGTAGAGGATGAGAGATAGAGGTAGAGGATGAGAGGGGGATATAGAGAGGAAGTGAGGGAGAGAGCATGAGAGGAAGATTAAGAGAGGGAGAAGAAGAGATTATTAGAATGAGCTAGAGGAAGAGAGGATTAGAGAGAGGTAGAGGTGGACAAGAGAGGTACTGTAGAGACAGAGAGAGAGGATGAGGTAGAGAGAGAGGTGGAGAAGAGAGGTACTGTATAGAGGGAGAGAGAGGAGGAGGTAGAGAGAGAGGTGGAGAAGAGAGGTACTGTAGAGACAGAGAGAGAGGAGGAGGAGGTAGAGAGAGAGGTGGAGAAGAGAGGTACTGTATAGAGGGAGAGAGATGAGGAGGTAGAGAGAGAGGTGGAGAAGAGAGGTACTGTAGAGACAGAGAGAGGAGGTAGAGAGAGAGGTGGAGAAGAGAGGTACTGTATAGAGGGAGAGAGAGGAGGAGGTAGAGAGAGAGGTGGAGAAGAGAGGTACTGTAGAGACAGAGAGAGAGGAGGAGGTAGAGAGAGAGGTGGAGAAGAGAGGTACTGTAGAGACGGAGAGAGAGGAGGAGGTAGAGAGAGAGGTGGAGAAGAGAGACAGAGAGAGAGGAGGAGGTAGAGAGAGAGGTGGAGAAGAGAGGTACTGTATAGAGGGAGAGAGAGGAGGAGGTAGAGAGAGAGGTGGAGAAGAGAGGTACTGTAGAGACAGAGAGAGAGGACGAGGTAGAGAGAGAACGAGGGAAAGAGAGGAAGCAGTGCCATGTCTGTGATGAGAGAGAGAACGAGGGAAAGAGAGGAAGCAGTGCCATGTCTGTGATGAGAGAGAGAACGAGGGAAAGAGAGGAAGCAGTGCCATGTCTGTGATGAGAGAGAGGACGAGGGAAAGAGAGGAAGCAGTGCCATGTCTGTGATGAGAGAGAGAACGAGGGAAAGAGAGGAAGCAGTGCCATGTCTGTGATGAGAGAGAGAACGAGGGAAAGAGAGGAAGCAGTGCCATGTCTGTGATGATTGTGTCGATGTGATTGAGTCTCATCAGCAGTAATGAGATATCAAATGGTTCCTGTCGGCCAGGTTATTAGCAGGCTGAATGAGGCAATAAACACAGAGGTATAAATAGACCATGGAGCATCTTATACAGAATACAGACAGGATTCAGACAGGATTCAGACAGACTACAGACAGAATACAGACACACATTGCTGCTGCAGGCAGGGACATAAACCCTCTCATACCAGTACATTAAAACCTATGTGTGTTCTCATATAGAGATAGATGTAGAGGTGAGAGACAGAGAGAGTAGGAGAAAGAGAGGGAGTAGGAGAAAGAGAGAGATTAGGAGAACGAGAGAGAGAGAGTAGGAGAAAGAGATAGAGAGAGTAGGAGAACGAGAGAGGGAGTAGGAGAAAGAGAGAGAGAGAGTAGGAGAAAGAGAGAGGGAGAGTAGGAGAAAGAGATAGAGAGAGTAGGAGAAAGAGAGAGGGAGTAGGAGAAAGAGAGAGAGAGAGTAGGAGAAAGAGAGAGTAGGAGAACGAGAGAGAGTGGGAGAACGAGAGAGTAGGAGAACGAGAGAGAGTAGGAGAAAGAGAGAGAGTAGGAGAAAGAGAGAGAGAGAGTAGGAGAAAGAGAGAGCAGGAGAACGAGAGAGTAGGAGAAAGAGAGAGAGAGAGAGAGTAGGAGAAAGAGAGAGAGAGAGTAGGAGAAAGAGAGATAGTAGGAGAAAGAGAGAGCAGGAGAACGAGAGAGTAGGAGAAAGAGAGAGAGAGAGAGTAGGAGAAAGAGAGAGAGAGAGTAGGAGAAAGAGAGAGAGAGAGTAGGAGAAAGAGAGATAGTAGGAGAAAGAGAGAGCAGGAGAACGAGAGAGTAGGAGAAAGAGAGAGAGAGAGTAGGAGAAAGAGAGAGAGAGAGTAGGAGAAAGAGAGAGAGAGAGTAGGAGAAAGAGAGAGAGAGAGTAGGAGAAATAATGCATGCAGATGAGACTTAGGCCGATACCCGTTAATTATCAAAATCCAGAAAAGAGCCGTTAAATTCTACAACCACCTAAAAGAAAGCGATTCCCAAACCTTCCATAACAAAGCCATCACCTACAGAGAGATGAACCTGGAGAAGAGTCCCCTAAGCAAGCTGGTCCTAGGGCTCTGTTCACAAACACAAACAGACCCCACACAGCCCCAGGACACCAACACAATTAGACCCAACCAAATCATGAGAAAACAAAAAGATAATTACTTGACACATTGGAAAGAATTAACAAAAAAACTGAGCAAACTAGAATGCTATTTGGCCCAAAACAGAGAGTACACAGTCGCAGAATACCTGACCACTGTGACTGAACCAAAATTAAGGAAAGCTTTGACTATGTACAGACTCAGTGAGCATAGCCTTGCTATTGAGAAAGGCCGCCGTAGGCAGACCTGGCTCTCAATAGAAGACAGGATATGTGCACACTGCCCACAAAATGAGGTGGAAACTGAGCTGCACTTCCTAACCTCCTGCCCAATGTATGACCATATTAGAGACACATATTTCCCTCAGATTACACAGATCCACAAAGAATTCGATAAACTCCCATATCTACTGGGTGAAATACCACAGTGTGACATCACAGCAGCAAGATTTGTGACCTGTTGCCACAAGAAAAGGGCAACCAGTGAAGAACAAACACCATTGTAAATACAACCCATATTTATGATTATTTATTTTCCCTTTTGTACTTTAACCATTTGTACATTGTTACAACACTGTATATAGACATAATATGACATTTGAAATGTCTTTATTCTTTTGGAACTTCTATGAGTGTAATGTTTACTGTTCATTTTATTGTTTATTTCAGTTTTGTATAATATCTACCTCACTTGCTTTGGCAATGTTAACATATATTTCCCATACCAATAAAGCCCCTTGAATTAAATTGAATTGAGAGAGAGAGCAGGAGAAAGAGAGAGAGAGAGAGAGAGAAAGAGAGAGAAGGGTGGAAAATAAAAGGTGGATCCATACCAAACAGACACTGCTGCTGCAGGACATGTCACTCAGACCGACCCAGACATGAACCCTCTTATAGATAAAGAACATGGACACTTCCAGAGAGCTTATGAGAGATGATAATGTTGTAAACCTTATGAGAGATGATAATGTTGTAAATCTTATGAGAGATGATAATGTTGTAAACCTTATGAGAGATGATAATGTTGTAAATCTTATGAGAGATGATAATGTTGTAAACCTTATGAGAGATGATAATGTTGTAAACCTTATGAGAGATGATAATGTTGTAAATCTTATGAGAGATGATAATGTTGTAAACCTTATGAGAGATGATAATGTTGTAAACCTTATGAGAGATGATAATGCTGTAAACCTTATGAGAGATGATAATGCTGTAAACCTTAGGAGAGATGATAATGCTGTAAACCTTATGATAGATGATAATGCTGTAAACCTTAGGAGAGATGATAATGCTGTAAACCGTATGAGAGATGGTAATGCTGTAAACTTTATGATAGATGATAATGTTGTAAACCTTATGAGAGATGATAATGCTGTAAACCTTATGAGAGATGATAATGTTGTAAATCTTATGAGAGATGATAATGTTGTAAACCTTATGAGAGATGATAATGTTGTAAACCTTATGAGAGATGATAATGCTGTAAACCTTATGAGAGATGATAATGCTGTAAACCTTAGGAGAGATGATAATGCTGTAAACCTTATGATAGATGATAATGCTGTAAACCTTAGGAGAGATGATAATGCTGTAAACCGTATGAGAGATGGTAATGCTGTAAACTTTATGATAGATGATAATGTTGTAAACCTTATGAGAGATGATAATGCTGTAAACCTTATGAGAGATGATAATGTTATAAACATTATAAGAGATGATAATGCTGTAAACCTTATGAAAGATGATAATGCTGTAAACCTTACGAGAGACGATAATGCTGTAAACCTTATGAGAGATGATAATGATGTATACCTTACGAGAGATGGTAATGATGTAAACCTTATGACATGATAATGCTGTAAACCCTTTGAGAGATGATAATGATGTAAACCCCATGATAGATGATAATGCTGTATACCTCTAATGGTTCATATCCTCCAGGATTTTATAGGACGTGTCACCGATGATATGTCTCACTCGCTGCGTCCCAAATAGAACCCTATTCCCTATATAGTGCACTACTTTAGACCAGAGCTCTATGATCCCTATAGTGCTCTGTAAAGGGAATAGGGTTCCATATGGGATGCAGAACTGTCTGGTTTCTTCTTTGATGAATCATAGATGTTAACCCTGCTGAACCTACAGGAACCTTTAAACACACATTACTGTCTTCTACACTCCTTCACTGCACTCCTCTCTCTTCTCAGAGGGTTGTATTGTCTAGTGGTCAGTGGTACTGAGTCGAACCTCTCTCTCTCTTTTTCCATCCATTCTCCTCTCTCTCTCCTATATTCTTTCTCTGTCTCACTCTCTTTGTCTCTCTCCTCTCCTCTCCTCTCTCTCTCTGTCTCTCTCCTCTCTCTCTCCCTCTCCTCTCTCTCTCTCTCTCTCTCCCTCTCTCTCTCCTCTCTCTCTCTCTCTCTCTCTATCCCCCCTCACCCTCGTCTTCCCTCTCTGTCTCCCTCTCCCTCTCCTCTCTCTCTCCCTCTCTCTCTCTCTCTCCCTCTCTCTCTCTCTCTCCCTCTCTCTCTCTCTCCTCTCTCTCTCTCCCCTCACCCTCGTCTTCCCTCTCTGTCTCCCTCTCCCTCCCCCCTCTCTCATTCTCTCCCTCCCCTCTCCCCCTCTAGATGTGGCGGTGCTGCACCCTGATAAGAAGTCAGTCATCATGTACATAACGTCTCTGTTCCAAGTGCTGCCTCAGGGCGTAACCATGGAGGCCATCCAGGAAGTAGAGACTCTGCCTCGGACCATCGTCAAGCAGGAGGAACACTTCACCATCCAGACCCAACAACGCTACTCCCAACAGGTACACACACACACACACACACACACACACACACACACACACACACACAGGTACACACACACACATACACACACAAACACACACACACACACACACGAACACACACACACACACACACACACACACACACACACACACACACACACACACACACACACACACACACACACACACACACACACACAGGTAGACACACACACACTCACACACAGGTACACACACACACACACACAGGTACACACACACACACACAGGTAGACACACACACACACACACAGGTAGACACACACACACGGGTAGACACACACACACACACACACACACACACACACACACACACACACACACACACACACACACACACACACACACACACACACACACACACACACACACACACACACACACACACACACACACACACACACTAATTCATCAACATACACCACAGAAACCAAATCAAGTCATTTTTATTCTGGAGCCAGTCGCTCACTCTCATGTCATCCTGGTATCACAGTCATTTCCCTCCAATTTCATCTACATTTTCTTTGTTTATGTACCACCGTATCAGTCTTCATGTTGATGACTCCAATGACATTGTTACCGTGGTAAAGTCAAGGACGTCACCACGGTAGAATGGCATTTTATTACCATAGTAACACGCCATCGTCACCATGACTAAGATGACTCTATCGCCATGGTTAAGATGGCATATATATACTGTATAGTGCACTACTTTTGACCAGGGCTTATAGTGCTAGGGTCTAAAGTAGTGCACTACATAGGGAATAGGGTGCAGGCTGTCTGTATCTCTATATGTTACTCTGGCGTTTTCATAATGGTAAGATGGCATTTCTTTCCCAAGGTCCCCTGGGGCAGCATGCCTTCTCTTCTCTCTTCTCTCTGCCGCCATGCAAACCGAAGCAGAAGAAATCACTAGGCGTTAGCAGCTGGAACAGCTGGGACTTTCAATCAGAGTTGTTGACTGTTTTATTGTTTCTGTTCCCTGTGGGTATTTCTCTCTGGTTCAGCTGTTGTGTTGTGACATGATGTTGTCTGTTCTACTGGGTCTCTGGGTCTGTCAGCTCTGGTCTCAGTCTGCCCTCCAGCTAGTTCACTATGTGTTCAGAGTCACGTCCCAAATGGCACCCGTTTTCCTCCCTGGTTCTGTGATTACGATCTTGTCTCATCCCTGCGACTCCCCAACGTGGCTCGGGAGAGGCGAAGGTCGATTCATGCGTCATCCGAAACATGACCCACCAAGCCACGCTTCTTAACACAACGCCCACTTAACTCGGAAGCCAGCTGCACCAATGTGTCAGAGGAAACACCGTTCAACATGACGACCGAAATCAGCCTGCAGGCGCCCGGCCCACCACAAGGAGTCGCTAGAGTGCGATGAGCCATGTAAAGCCCCCTTGGCCAAACTCTCCCTTAACCCGGACGACGCTGGCCAATTATGCGCTGCCCTATGGGACTCCCGATCACAGCCGGTAATGACACAGCCTGGGATCGAACCCCAGGCTGCAGTGACGCCGTAACACTGTGAACAATGCATTGCTGACCAGGAACTCTGGAGTGAAGGGTCTCTGGCCTCCCAGGGCCTCTGGAGTGAAGGGTCTTGGGCCTCCCAGGGCCTCTGGAGTGAAGGGTCTTGGGCCTCCCAGGGCCTCTGGGGTGAAGGGTCTTGGCCTCCCAGGGCCTCTGGAGTGAAGGGTCTTGGCCTCCCAGGGCCTCTGGAGTGAAGGGTCTCGGGCCTCCCAGGGCCTCTGGGGTGAAGGGTCTTGGGCCTCCCAGGGCCTCTGGGGTGAAGGGTCTTGGCCTCCCAGGGCCTCTGGAGTGAAGGGTCTCGGGCCTCCCAGGGCCTCTGGGGTGAAGGGTCTCGGGCCTCTGGAGTGAAGGGTCTTGGCCTCCCAGGGCCTCTGGAGTGAAGGGTCTCGGGCCTCCCAGGGCCTCTGGGGTGAAGGGTCTAGGGCCTCCCAGGGCCTCTGGAGTGAAGGGTCTTGGCCTCCCAGGGCCTCTGGAGTGAAGGGTCTTGGTCCTCCCAGGGCCTCTGGAGTGAAGGGTCTTGGCCCCCCAGGGCCTCTGGAGTGAAGGGTCTTGGGCCTCCCAGGGCCTCTGGAGTGAAGGGTCTTGGGCCTCCCAGGGCCTCTGGAGTGAAGGGTCTTGGGCCTCCCAGGGCCTCTGGAGTGAAGGGTCTTGGCCCCCCAGGGCCTCTGGAGTGAAGGGTCTCGGGCCTCCCAGGGCCTCTGGGGTGAAGGGTCTCGGGCCTCCCAGGGCCTCTGGAGTGAAGGGTCTTGGGCCTCTGGTCTAAAGCAGTGCACTATGTAGGGAATAGGGTCCCATTTGGGACGTATTCCATATCTGTCTGTGATGTCACTGCTGTCATCTCATATCACTGGTATAGTGTGGTTATCCAACACCCTCCATCCCAGTTCATACATGTTCAGCTGTTATAGTCAAAGTGTTTCAGTAGTGTAGCTGTAGTAGAAATATACCCAGTGAGCAAAACATTTAATGATACATGTTATCTTATCTCCTTTAATTGCTATCTTTCTGAGTCACTATTCTATTGATGTGGGACTATAAATTGTGATACTGACGGATGTATATGTGGCAGACAGACAGACAGACAGGGAGACAGGAAGACAGCAGACAGCAGACAGACAGACAGACAGACAGACAGACAGACAGACAGACAGACAGACAGACAGGGAGACAGGAAGACAGCAGACAGCAGACAGCAGACAGAGACAGACAGACAGACAGACAGACAGACAGACAGACAGACAGACAGGGAGACAGGAAGACAGCAGACAGACAGACAGACAGACAGACAGACAGACAGACAGACAGACAGGGAGACGGTTCAGTTGACAGGCTGAATGGTCTGGATGAGTTAACATAGTTTAATATATTCAGCTGTAGCTCAGGGGACTGGGTTTAGGACGCTCAGGGGGACTAGGTTTAGGACGTTCAGGGGGACTAGGTTTAGGACGTTCAGGGGGCTGGGTTTAGGACGTTCAGGGGGACTAGGTTTAGGACGTTCAGGGGGCTGGGTTTAGGACGTTCAGGGGACTGGGTTTAGGACGTTCAGGGGGACTAGGTTTAGGACGTTCAGGGGGACTAGGTTTAGGACGTTCAGGGGGCTGGGTTTAGGACGTTCAGGGGGCTGGGTTTAGGACGTTCAGGGGACTGGGTTTAGGACGTTCAGGGGACTGGGTTTAGGACGTTCAGGGGACTGGGTTTAGGACGTTCAGGGGACTGGGTTTAGGACGTTCAGGGGGCTGGGTTTAGGACGTTCAGGGGACTGGGTTTAGGACGTTCAGGGGACTGGGTTTAGGACGTTCAGGGGGCTGGGTTTAGGACGTTCAGGGGGCTGGGTTTAGGACGTTCAGGGGGCTGAGTTTAGGACGTTCAGGGGGACTAGGTTTAGGACGTTCAGGGGACTGGGTTTAGGACGTTCAGGGGGCTGGGTTTAGGACGTTCAAGGGGACTAGGTTTAGGACGTTCAGGGGACTGGGTTTAGGACGTTCAGGGGGCTGGGTTTAGGACGTTCAAGGGGACTAGGTTTAGGACGTTCAGGGGACTGGGTTTAGGACGTTCAGGGGACTGGGTTTAGGACGTTCAGGGGGCTGGGTTTAGGACGTTCAGGGGGCTGGGTTTAGGACGTTCAGGGGACTGGGTTTAGGACGTTCAGGGGGCTGGGTTTAGGACGTTCAGGGGGCTGGGTTTAGGACGTTCAGGGGGCTGGGTTTAGGACGTTCAGGGGGCTGGGTTTAGGACGTTCAGGGGGCTGGGTTTAGGACGTTCAGGGGACTGGGTTTAGGACGTTCAGGGGACTGGGTTTAGGACGTTCAGGGGACTGGGTTTAGGACGTTCAGGGGACTGGGTTTAGGACGTTCAGGGGACTGGGTTTAGGACGTTCAGGGGACTGGGTTTAGGACGTTCAGGGGGCTGGGTTTAGGACGTTCAGGGGACTGGGTTTAGGACGTTCAGGGGACTGGGTTTAGGACGTTCAGGGGACTGGGTTTAGGACGTTCAGGGGACTGGGTTTAGGACGTTCAGGGGACTGGGTTTAGGACATTCAGGGGGCTGGGTTTAGGACGTTCAGGGGACTGGGTTTAGGACGTTAAGGGGGCTGGGTTTAGGACGTTCAGGGGGCTGGGTTTAGGACGTTCAGGGGGCTGGGTTTAGGACGTTCAGGGGGCTGGGTTTAGGACGTTCAGGGGGTTGGGTTTAGGACGTTCAGGGGACTGGGTTTAGGACGTTCAGGGGGTTGGGTTTAGGACGTTCAGGGGACTGGGTTTAAGACGTTCATGGGGCTGGGTTTAGGACGTTCAGGGGGCTGGGTTTAGGACGTTCAGGGGGTTGGGTTTAGGACGTTCAGGGGACTGGGTTTAGGACGTTCAGGGGGTTGGGTTTAGGACGTTCAGGGGACTGGGTTTAGGACGTTCAGGGGATTGGGTTTAGGACGTTCAGGGGACTAGGTTTAGGACTTTCAGGGGGCTGGGTTTAGGACGTTCAGGGGGCTGGGTTTAGGACGTTCAGGGGGCTGGGTTTAGGACGTTCAGGGGGCTGGGTTTAGGACGTTCAGGGGGCTGGGTTCAGGGGGCTGTGTTTAGGACGTTCAGGGGACTGGGTTTAGGATGTTCAGGGGACTGGGTTTAGGACGTTCAGGGGGCTGGGTTTAGGACGTTCAGGGGGCTGGGTTCAGGGGGCTGTGTTTAGGACGTTCAGGGGACTGGGTTTAGGACGTTCAGGGGACTGGGTTTAGGATGTTCAGGGGACTGGGTTTAGGACGTTCAGGGGGCTGGGTTTAGGACGTTCAGGGGGCTGGGTTCAGGGGGCTGTGTTTAGGACGTTCAGGGGACTGGGTTTAGGACGTTCAGGGGGCTGGGTTTAGGACGTTCAGGGGGCTGGGTTTAGGACGTTCAGGGGACTGAGTTTAGGACGTTCAGGGGGCTGGGTTTAGGACGTTCAGGGGGCTGGGTTTAGGACGTTCAGGGGGTTGGGTTTAGGACGTTCAGGGGACTGGGTTTAGGACGTTCAGGGGGCTGGGTTCAGGGGGCTGTGTTTAGGACGTTCAGGGGGCTGGGTTTAGGACGTTCAGGGGACTGGGTTTAGGACGTTCAGGGGGCTGGGTTTAGGACGTTCAGGGGGCTGGGTTCAGGGGGCTGTGTTTAGGACGTTCAGGGGACTGGGTTTAGGACGTTCAGGGGGCTGGGTTTAGGACGTTCAGGGGGCTGGGTTTAGGACGTTCAGAGGGCTGCGTTTAAGACGTTCAGGGGGCTGGGTTTAGGACGTTCAGGGGACTGGGTTTAGGACGTTCAGGGGGCTGGGTTTAGGACGTTCAGGGGGCTGGGTTTAGGACGTTCAGGGGGTTGGGTTTAGGACGTTCAGGGGACTGGGTTTAGGACGTTCAGGGGACTGGGTTTAGGACGTTCAGGGGACTGGGTTTAGGACGTTCAGGGGGCTGGGTTTAGTACGTTCAGGGGACTGGGTTTAGGACGTTCAGGGGACTGGGTTTAGGATGTTCAGGGGACTGGGTTTAGGACGTTCAGGGGGCTGGGTTCAGGGGGCTGTGTTTAGGACGTTCAGGGGACTGGGTTTAGGATGTTCAGGGGACTGGGTTTAGGACGTTCAGGGGGCTGGGTTTAGGGGGCTGTGTTTAGGACGTTCAGGGGACTGGGTTTAGGACGTTCAGGGGGCTGGGTTTAGGACGTTCAGGGGGTTGTGTTTAGGACGTTCAGGGGACTGGGTTTAGGACGTTCAGGGGGCTGGGTTTAGGACGTTCAGGGGACTGGGTTTAGGACGTTCAGGGGGTTGGGTTTAGGACGTTCAGGGGGTTGGGTTTAGGACCTTCAGGGGGCTGGGTTTAGGACGTTCAGGGGGTTGGGTTTAGGATGTTCAGGGGGCTGGGTTTAGGACGTTCAGGGGGTTGGGTTTAGGACGTTCAGGGGACTGCGTTTAGGACGTTCAGGGGGCTGGGTTTAGGACGTTCAGGGGGCTGGGTTTAGGACGTTCAGGGGGCTGGGTTTAGGACGTTCAGGGGGCTGGGTTTAGGACGTTCAGGGGGTTGGGTTTAGGACGTTCAGGGGACTGGGTTTAGGACGTTCAGGGGGCTGGGTTTAGGACGTTCAGGGGACTGGGTTTAGGACGTTCAGGGGGCTGGGTTTAGGACGTTCAGGGGACGGGTTTAGGACGTTCAGGGGGCTGGGTTTAGGACGTTCAGGGGGCTGGGTTTAGGACGTTCAGGGGACTGGGTTTAGGACGTTCAGGGGGCTGGGTTTAGGACGTTCAGGGGGCTGGGTTTAGGACGTTCAGGGGACGGGTTTAGGACGTTCAGGGGGCTGGGTTTAGGACGTTCAGGGGACTGGGTTTAGGACGTTCAGGGGGCTGGGTTTAGGACGTTCAGGGGACGGGTTTAGGACGTTCAGGGGGCTGGGTTTAGGACGTTCAGGGGGCTGGGTTTAGGACGTTCAGTTTGGGAAGCCAGGGTCCGTATGTATCAAGCTTCTCAGAGTAGGAATACTGATATGAGATCAGTTTTGCCTTTTATGTCATAACGAATACAATCATCTCGACAAAGGGGACCTGATCCTAGATCAGCAGTCCTACTCTGAAACTCTGAAAAAGGGCCCAGAGCTGTCATCCAGCCTGGCTCACAGTGTATTGTTGAGATGTGAGCGGTTCTGATCCGGACTCTGTTGTTCAGACTGGGGAGTTACAGTAGGGGAGGGGTTAATCCAGTATAAGAGATGCTGCTCTCTCTGTCTTTAGGGGTTAATCCACTATAAGGGATGCTGCTCTCTCTGTCTTTAGGGGAGGGTTAATCCAGTATAATGGATGCTGCTCTCTCTGTCTTTAGGGGAGGGTTAATCCAGTATAATGGATGCTGCTCTCTCTGTCTTTAGGGGTTAATCCAGTATAATGGATGCTGCTCTCTCTGTCTTTAGGGGAGGGTTAATCCAGTATAATGGATGCTGCTCTCTCTGTCTTTAGGGGTTAATCCAGTATAATGGATGCTGCTCTCTCTCTGTCTTTAGGGGTTAATCCAGTATAATGGATGCTGCTCTCTCTCTGTCTTTAGGGGTTAATCCAGTATAATGGAAGCTGCTCTCTCTGTCTTTAGGGGTTAATCCAGTATAATGGAAGCTGCTCTCTCTGTCTTTAGGGGTTAATCCAGTATAATGGAAGCTGCTCTCTCTGTCTTTAGGGGTTAATCCAGTATAATGGAAGCTGCTCTCTCTGTCTTTAGGGGTTAATCCAGTATAATGGAAGCTGCTCTCTCTGTCTTTAGGGGTTAATCCAGTATAATGGAAGCTGCTCTCTCTGTCTTTAGGGGTTAATCCAGTATAATGGAAGCTGCTCTCTCTGTCTTTAGGGGTTAATCCAGTATAATGGAAGCTGCTCTCTCTGTCTTTAGGGGTTAATCCAGTATAATGGAAGCTGCTCTCTCTGTCTTTAGGGGTTAATCCAGTATAATGGATGCTGCTCTCTCTCTGTCTTTAGGGGTTAATCCAGTATAATGGATGCTGCTCTCTCTCTGTCTTTAGGGGTTAATCCAGTATAATGGAAGCTGCTCTCTCTGTCTTTAGGGGTTAATCCAGTATAATGGAAGCTGCTCTCTCTGTCTTTAGGGGTTAATCCAGTATAATGGAAGCTGCTCTCTCTGTCTTTAGGGGTTAATCCAGTATAATGGAAGCTGCTCTCTCTGTCTTTAGGGGTTAATCCAGTATAATGGAAGCTGCTCTCTCTGTGTTTAGGGGTTAATCCAGTATAATGGAAGCTGCTCTCTCTGTCTTTAGGGGTTAATCCAGTATAATGGAAGCTGCTCTCTCTGTGTTTAGGGGTTAATCCAGTATAATGGAAGCTGCTCTCTCTGTCTTTAGGGGTTAATACAGTATAATGGAAGCTGCTCTCTCTGTGTTTTATGTGTTGCTGATGTACTCTACATGTATTTTCTAAACTGTCTCTGTTGCTCTGACACTCTTGCCCTTCCTTTCACATCTCTTTCACTCTCTCCTCCACTCTCTTTCCTCAAATCTCTCCACTCTCTCTCCTCTACTCTCTCTTCCACTCTCTCATCCACTCTCTCTCCTCCAATCTCTCTCCTCCACTCTCTCATCCACTCTCTCTCCTCCACTCT
>NC_092095.1:69062986-69155486 GCF_045679555.1 Salvelinus alpinus
CATCTCCCTCTCCTTCTCCATCTCCCTCCCCCTCCCTCCCCCTCTTCTCCTCCTCCCCACCCCAGACCCAGCTGCTGCGTGGGGGCAGTCAGGATGACCTGGAGCGGGGCCTGAGCCCCCTGGCCCCTGGGGCCACCCAGCTGGAAGACTACCAGAGCATCCTGGAGGAGGTCCTGACCTGGCTGCTGTCTGCAGAGGATGGCCTGCAGGCCCAGCCCCCCATCTCCTCTCACGTAGAGGAGGTCAAGGAGCAGTTCCACACACACGAGGTAGGGACACTCCAGAGGGGATATATACCATATAACACACGAGGTACTGTAGGGTTTCAAGTTCAAAACTTTCAAACCTTCTTTGTGCATTATTGTCATGCTTTATCATGCTTTATCATACTTTGTCATGCTTTATCATGCTTTATCATACTTTATCATGCTTTATCATGCTTTATCATACTTTATCATGCTTTATCATGCTTTATCATGCTTTATCATACTTTATCATGCTTTATCATGCTTTATCATGCTTTATCATACTTTGTCATGCTCTATCATGCTTTATCATGCTTTATCATGCTTTATCATGCTTTATCATGCTTTATCATGCTTTATCATACTTTATCATGCTTTATCATGCTTTATCATACTTTATCATGCTTTATCATACTTTATCATGCTTTATCATACTTTGTCATGCTTTGTTACATTGTATGTTTTTAAGAGCGATGAACACTAGGGACACCATAGAGGGGACATAGCTACAGGGCCTTCAGAGAGTATTCACACCCCTTGACTTATTCCACATTTTGCTACAGCCTGAATTCAAAATGGATTAAATAAAATAATTTTGGTTTTGGCTGTGCTAGCTCCATTCTGTTTCTTTTTTATCCTGAAAAACTCCCCAGTTGTTAACGATGATGATGCGGCCACCACTATGCCTGAAAATATGGAGAGTGGTACTCAGTAATGTGTTGTATTGGATTTGACCAAACAAAACACTTTTTATTCAGGACAAAAAGTTAATTATTTTGCAATTCTTTTGCATTATTAATTTAGTGCCTTGTTGCAAACAGGATACATGTTTTGTAGACATTATTATTTTGTTTTTAGGCTTCTTTTTTTCCCTCAGTCAATTAGGTTAGTATTGTGGAGTAACTATTCCTGAGCGGTTTCTTTCCTCTCCGGCAACTGAGTTAGGAATGACGCCTGTGTCTTTGTAGTGACGGGGTGTATTGATACACCATCCAAAGTGTAATTAATAACTTCACCATGCTCAAAGGGATATGCAATGTCTGCTTTTATTTTTACCCATCTACCAATAGGTGCCCTTTGTGAGGCATTGGAAAACCTCCCTGGTATTTGTGGTTGAATCTATGTTTGAAATTCACTCCTCGACTGAGGGACCTTACAGATAATTGTATGTGTGGGGTACAGAGATGAGGTAGTCATTCAAAAATCATGTTAAACACTGTTATTGCACACGGAGTCCATGCAACTTATTACGTGACTTGTTAAGCACATGTTTTACTCCTAAACTTATTTCAGCTTGTCATAACAAAGGGGTTGAATACTTGTTGACTCAAGACATTTCAGCTTTTCATGTTTAATTAACTTGGTAAAAAAAAATCGAAAACATAATTCCATTTTGACATTATGGGGTATTGTGTGTAAGCCAGTGACAAAACATCTCAATTGAATCAATTTTAACTTCAGGCTGTAAAACAACAAAATGTGTAAAAAGTCCAAGGGTAGTTTAGTTTATAATAATGAATCACAACACAATGAAAGAAGAAAGGAAAGATGAAGGGAATATCTGTTCAGGTAGAAAACCTGACTCTGTGTTTTCCCCCTGTGTGTTCATTATATACTATAACATGTACTGGGTGTGTGTGTGTGTTTGTGTGTGTCTACATGTACTGGGTGTGTGTGTGTGTTTGTGTGTGTCTACATGTGCTGTGTGTGCCTGGGTGTGTGTGTTTGTGTGTGTCTACATGTGCTGTGTGTGCCTGGGTGTGTGTGTTTGTGTGTGTCTACATGTGCTGTGTGTGCCTGGGTGTGTGTGTTTGTGTGTGTCTACATGCGCTGTGCGTGTGTGTGTTTGTGTGCGCGTGTTTGTAAGTGTGTGTGTGTCCCTACATGTTTGCGTGCCTGTGTATGTGTGCGTGTTCCTGTATCTGTGTGTGTGTCTGTGTGTTCCTGTATCTGTGTGTGTGTCTGTGTGTGTGTCTGTGTGTGTGTGTCTGTGTGTTCCTGTGTCTGTGTGGGTATGTTCCTGTGTCTATGTGTATGTCTGTGTGTTCCTGTGTGTGTGTGTGTCTGTGTGTTCCTGTGTCTATGTGTGTGTCTGTGTGTTCCTGTATCTGTGTGTGTGTCTGTGTGTGTGTCTGTGTGTGTGTGTCTGTGTGTTCCTGTGTCTATGTGTCTGTTTGTGTGTCCCTGTGTCTGTGTGTGTGTGTTCCTGTGTCTGTGTGTGTGTCTTTCTGTATGTTCCTGTGTCTATGTGTCTGTTTGTGTGTCCCTGTGTCTGTGTGTGTGTCCTTGTGTCTGTGTGTGTACTTCCCTTCCTGCCTGTGTTCTCTCAGGGCTACATGGTGGAGCTGACGTCCCACCAGGGCAGTGTGGGCAGGGTGCTGCGTGCGGGCAGTGCCCTGCTGGGTGAGGGCCATTTAACGGAGGAGGAGGAGAAAGAGGTCAGGGAGCAGATGAACCTCCTCAACTCCCGCTGGGAACACCTCAGAGTGGCTAGCATGGAGAAACAGAGCAGGTAGGACACACACCCATGGATGGATGCACACACACATACACGCACACACACACACACACACACACACACACACACACACACACACACACACACACACACACACACACACACACACACACACACACACACACACACCACTCCCCCGTGGTGTTGTTGTTACGTTTCCCAGTCCTCTTCTCAACTCCCCCGTGGTGTTGTTGTTACGTTTCCCAGTCCTCTTCTCAACTCCCCCGTGGTGTTGTTACGTTTCCCAGTCCTCTTCTCAACTCCCCCGTGGTGTTGTTGTTACGTTTCCCAGTCCTCTTCTCAACTTCCCCGTGGTGTTGTTGTTACGTTTCCCAGTCCTCTTCTCAACTCCCCCGTGGTGGTGTTGTTGTTACGTTTCCCAGTCCTCTTCTCAACTCCCCCGTGGTGGTGTTGTTGTTACGTTTCCCAGTCCTCTTCTCAACTCCCCCGTGGTGTTGTTACGTTTCCCAGTCCTCTTCTCAACTCCCCCGTGGTGGTGTTGTTGTTACGTTTCCCAGTCCTCTTCTCAACTCCCCCGTGGTGGTGTTGTTGTTACGTTTCCCAGTCCTCTTCTCAACTCCCCCGTGGTGGTGTTGTTGTTACGTTTCCCAGTCCTCTTCTCAACTCCCCCGTGGTGTTGTTACGTTTCCCAGTCCTCTTCTCAACTCCCCCGTGGTGGTGTTGTTGTTACGTTTCCCAGTCCTCTTCTCAACTCCCCCGTGGTGGTGTTGTTGTTACGTTTCCCAGTCCTCTTCTCAACTCCCCCGTGGTGTTGTTACGTATCCCAGTCCTCTTCTCAACTCCCCCGTGGTGGTGGTGTTGTTGTTACGTTTCCCAGTCCTCTTCTCAACTCCCCCGTGGTGTTGTTACGTTTCCCAGTCCTCTTCTCAACTCCCCCGTGGTGGTGTTGTTGTTACGTTTCCCAGTCCTCTTCTCAACTCCCCCATGGTGTTGTTACATTTCCCAGTCCTCTTCTCAACTCCCCCGTGGTGGTGTTGTTACGTTTCCCAGTCCTCTTCTCAACTCCCCCGTGGTGGTGTTGTTACGTTTCCCAGTCCTCTTCTCAACTCCACCGTGGTGTTGTTGTTACGTTTCCCAGTCCTCTTCTCAACTCCCCCGTGGTGTTGTTGTTACGTTTCCCAGTCCTCATCTCAACTCCCCCGTGGTGTTGTTGTTACGTTTCCCAGTCCTCTTCTCAACTCCCCCGTGGTGGTGTTGTTACGTTTCCCAGTCCTCTTCTCAACTCCCCCGTGGTGGTGTTGTTACGTTTCCCAGTCCTCTTCTCAACTCCCCCGTGGTGGTGTTATTACGTTTCCCAGTCCTCTTCTCAACTCCCCTGTGGTGTTGTTGTTACGTTTCCCAGTCCTCTTCTCAACTCCGCCGTGGTGGTGTTGTTACGTTTCCCAGTCCTCTTCTCAACTCCCCCGTGGTGGTGTTGTTACGTTTCCCAGTCCTCTTCTCAACTCCCCCGTGGTGGTGTTGTTACGTTTCCCAGTCCTCTTCTCAACTCCCCTGTGGTGTTGTTGTTACGTTTCCCAGTCCTCTTCTCAACTCCCCCGTGGTGGTGTTGTTACGTTTCCCAGTCCTCTTCTCAACTCCGCCGTGGTGGTGTTGTTACGTTTCCCAGTCCTCTTCTCAACTCCCCCCGTGGTGGTGTTGTTACGTTTCCCAGTCCTCTTCTCAACTCCCCCCGTGGTGGTGTTGTTACGTTTCCCAGTCGTCTTCTCAACTCCCCCATGGTGGTGTTGTTACGTTTCCCAGTCCTCTTCTCAACTCCCCCGTGGTGTTGTTGTTACGTTTCCCAGTCCTCTCCTCAACTCCCCCGTGGTGTTGTTGTTGCGTTTCCCAGTCCTCTTCTCAACTCCCCCGTGGTGGTGTTGTTGTTACGTTTCCCAGTCCTCTTCTCAACTCCCCCGTGGTGTTGTTGTTACGTTTCCCAGTCCTCTCCTCAACTCCCCCGTGGTGTTGTTGTTGCGTTTCCCAGTCCTCTTCTCAACTCCCCAGTGGTGGTGTTGTTGCGTTTCCCAGTCCTCTTCTCAACTCCCCCGTGGTGTTGTTGTTACGTTTCCCAGTCCTCTTCTCAACTCCCCCTGTGGTGTTGTTGTTACATTTCCCAGTCCTCTTCTCAACTCCCCCGTGGTGGTGTTGTTACGTTTCCCAGTCCTCTTCTCAACTCCCCCGTGGTGGTGTTGTTACGTTTCCCAGTCCTCTTCTCAACTCCCCCGTGGTGGTGTTGTTACGTTTCCCAGTCCTCTTCTCATCTCCCCCGTGGTGGTGTTGTTACGTTTCACAGTCCTCTTCTCAACTCCCCCGTGGTGTTGTTACGTTTCCCAGTCCTCTTCTCAACTCCCCCGTGGTGTTGTTACGTTTCCCAGTCCTCTTCTCAACTCCCCCGTGGTGGTGTTGTTACGTTTCCCAGTCCTCTTCTCAACTCCCCCGTGGTGTTGTTACGTTTCCCAGTCCTCTTCTCAACTCCCCCGTGGTGGTGTTGTTACGTTTCCCAGTCCTCTTCTCAACTCCCCCGTGGTGGTGTTGTTACGTTTCCCAGTCCTCTTCTCAACTCCCCCGTGGTGGTGTTGTTACGTTTCCCAGTCCTCTTCTCAACTCCCCCGTGGTGTTGTTACGTTTCCCAGTCCTCTTCTTAACTCCTCCGTGGTGGTGTTGTTACGTTTCCCAGTCCTCTTCTCATCTCCCCCGTGGTGGTGTTGTTACGTTTCACAGTCCTCTTCTCAACTCCCCCGTGGTGTTGTTACGTTTCCCAGTCCTCTTCTCAACTCCCCCGTGGTGTTGTTACGTGTCCCAGTCCTCTTCTCAACTCCCCCGTGGTGGTGTTGTTACGTTTCCCAGTCCTCTTCTCAACTCCCCCGTGGTGTTGTTACGTTTCCCAGTCCTCTTCTCAACTCCCCCGTGGTGGTGTTGTTACGTTTCCCAGTCCTCTTCTCAACTCCCCCGTGGTGGTGTTGTTACGTTTCCCAGTCCTCTTCTCAACTCCCCCGTGGTGGTGTTGTTACGTTTCCCAGTCCTCTTCTCAACTCCCCCGTGGTGTTGTTACGTTTCCCAGTCCTCTTCTCAACCCCCGTGGTGTTGTTACGTTTCCCAGTCCTCATCTCAACTCCCCCGTGGTGGTGGTGTTGTTACGTTTCCCAGTCCTCTTCTCAACTCCCCCGTGGTGTTGTTACGTTTCCCAGTCCTCTTCTCATCTCCCCCGTGGTGGTGTTGTTACGTTTCCCAGTCCTTTTCTCAACTCCCCCGTGGTGTTGTTACGTTTCCCAGTCCTCTTCTCAACTCCCCCGTGGTGTTGTTACGTTTCCCAGTCCTCTTCTCAACTCCCCCGTGGTGGTGTTGTTACGTTTCCCAGTCCTCTTCTCAACTCCCCCGTGGTGGTGTTGTTACGTTTCCCAGTCCTCTTCTCAACTCCCCCGTGGTGGTGTTGTTACGTTTCCCAGTCCTCTTCTCAACTCCCCTGTGGTGTTGTTGTTACGTTTCCCAGTCCTCTTCTCAACTCCGCCGTGGTGTTGTTGTTACGTTTCCCAGTCCTCTTCTCAACTCCCCTGTGGTGGTGTTGTTACGTTTCCCAGTCCTCTTCTCAACTCCCCCCGTGGTGGTGTTGTTACGTTTCCCAGTCCTCTTCTCAACTCCCCCCGTGGTGGTGTTGTTACGTTTCCCAGTCGTCTTCTCAACTCCCCCGTGGTGTTGTTGTTGCGTTTCCCAGTCCTCTTCTCAACTCCCCCGTGGTGGTGTTGTTGTTACGTTTCCCAGTCCTCTTCTCAACTCCCCCGTGGTGTTGTTGTTACGTTTCCCAGTCCTCTCCTCAACTCCCCCGTGGTGTTGTTGTTGCGTTTCCCAGTCCTCTTCTCAACTCCCCCGTGGTGGTGTTGTTACGTTTCCCAGTCCTCTTCTCAACTCCCCCGTGGTGGTGTTGTTACGTTTCCCAGTCCTCTTCTCAACTCCCCTGTGGTGTTGTTGTTACGTTTCCCAGTCCTCTTCTCAACTCCCCCGTGGTGGTGTTGTTACGTTTCCCAGTCCTCTTCTCAACTCCGCCGTGGTGGTGTTGTTACGTTTCCCAGTCCTCTTCTCAACTCCGCCGTGGTGTTGTTGTTACGTTTCCCAGTCCTCTTCTCAACTCCCCTGTGGTGGTGTTGTTACGTTTCCCAGTCCTCTTCTCAACTCCCCCTGTGGTGTTGTTGTTACATTTCCCAGTCCTCTTCTCAACTCCCCCGTGGTGGTGTTGTTACGTTTCCCAGTCCTCTTCTCAACACCCCCGTGGTGGTGTTGTTACGTTTCCCAGTCCTCGTCTCAACTCCCCCGTGGTGGTGTTGTTACGTTTCCCAGTCCTCTTCTCATCTCCCCCGTGGTGGTGTTGTTACGTTTCACAGTCCGCTTCTCAACTCCCCCGTGGTGTTGTTACGTTTCCCAGTCCTCTTCTCAACTCCCCCGTGGTGTTGTTACGTTTCCCAGTCCTCTTCTCAACTCCCCCGTGGTGGTGTTGTTACGTTTCCCAGTTCTCTTCTCAACTCCCCCGTGGTGTTGTTACGTTTCCCAGTCCTCTTCTCAACTCCCCCGTGGTGGTGTTGTTACGTTTCCCAGTCCTCTTCTCAACTCCCCCGTGGTGGTGTTGTTACGTTTCCCAGTCCTCTTCTCATCTCCCCCGTGGTGGTGTTGTTACGTTTCACAGTCCTCTTCTCAACTCCCCCGTGGTGTTGTTACGTTTCCCAGTCCTCTTCTCAACTCCCCCGTGGTGTTGTTACGTTTCCCAGTCCTCTTCTCAACTCCCCCGTGGTGGTGTTGTTACGTTTCCCAGTCCTCTTCTCAACTCCCCCGTGGTGTTGTTACGTTTCCCAGTCCTCCTCTCAACTCCCCCGTGGTGGTGTTGTTACGTTTCCCAGTCCTCTTCTCAACTCCCCCGTGGTGGTGTTGTTACGTTTCCCAGTCCTCTTCTCAACTCCCCCGTGGTGGTGTTGTTACGTTTCCCAGTCCTCTTCTCAACTCCCCCGTGGTGTTGTTACGTTTCCCAGTCCTCTTCTCAACTCCCCCGTGGTGTTGTTACGTTTCCCAGTCCTCATCTCAACTCCCCCGTGGTGGTGGTGTTGTTACGTTTCCCAGTCCTCTTCTCAACTCCCCCGTGGTGGTGTTGTTACGTTTCCCAGTCCTCTTCTCATCTCCCCCGTGGTGGTGTTGTTACGTTTCACAGTCCTCTTCTCAACTCCCCCGTGGTGTTGTTACGTTTCCCAGTCCTCTTCTCAACTCCCCCGTGGTGTTGTTACGTTTCCCAGTCCTCTTCTCAACTCCCCCGTGGTGGTGTTGTTACGTTTCCCAGTCCTCTTCTCAACTCCCCCGTGGTGTTGTTACGTTTCCCAGTCCTCTTCTCAACTCCCCCGTGGTGGTGTTGTTACGTTTCCCAGTCCTCTTCTCAACTCCCCCGTGGTGGTGTTGTTACGTTTTCCAGTCCTCTTCTCAACTCCCCCGTGGTGGTGTTGTTACGTTTCCCAGTCCTCTTCTCAACTCCCCCGTGGTGTTGTTACGTTTCCCAGTCCTCTTCTCAACTCCCCCGTGGTGTTGTTACGTTTCCCAGTCCTCATCTCAACTCCCCCGTGGTGGTGGTGTTGTTACGTTTCCCAGTCCTCTTCTCAACTCCCCCGTGGTGTTGTTACGTTTCCCAGTCCTCTTCTCATCTCCCCCGTGGTGGTGTTGTTACGTTTCCCAGTCCTCTTCTCAACTCCCCCGTGGTGTTGTTACGTTTCCCAGTCCTCTTCTCAACTCCCCCGTGGTGTTGTTACGTTTCCCAGTCCTCATCTCAACTCCCCCGTGGTGGTGGTGTTGTTACGTTTCCCAGTCCTCATCTCAACTCCCCCGTGGTGGTGGTGTTGTTACGTTTCCCAGTCCTCTTCTCAACTCCCCCGTGGTGTTGTTACGTTTCCCAGTCCTCTTCTCAACTCCCCCGTGGTGGTGTTGTTACGTTTCCCAGTCCTCTTCTCAACTCCCCCGTGGTGTTGTTACGTTTCCCAGTCCTCTTCTCAACTCCCCCGTGGTGGTGTTGTTACGTTTCCCAGTCCTCTTCTCAACTCCCCCGTGGTGGTGTTGTTACGTTTCCCAGTCCTCTTCTCAACTCCCCCGTGGTGGTGTTGTTACGTTTCCCAGTCCTCTTCTCAACTCCCCCGTGGTGTTGTTACGTTTCCCAGTCCTCTTCTCAACTCCCCCGTGGTGTTGTTACGTTTCCCAGTCCTCATCTCAACTCCCCCGTGGTGGTGGTGTTGTTACGTTTCCCAGTCCTCTTCTCAACTCCCCCGTGGTGTTGTTACGTTTCCCAGTCCTCTTCTCAACTCCCCCGTGGTGTTGTTACGTTTCCCAGTCCTCATCTCAACTCCCCCGTGGTGGTGGTGGTGTTGTTACGTTTCCCAGTCCTCATCTCAACTCCCCCGTGGTGGTGGTGTTGTTACGTTTCCCAGTCCTCTTCTCAACTCCCCCGTGGTGGTGTTGTTACGTTTCCCAGTCCTCTTCTCAACTCCCCCATGGTGGTGTTGTTACATTTCCCAGTCCTCTTCTCAACTCCCCCGTGGTGTTGTTGTTACATTTCCCAGTCCTCTTCTCAACTCCCCCGTGGTGTTGTTACATTTCCCAGTCCTCTTCTCAACTCCCCCGTGTTGTTGTTGTTACGTTTCCCAGTCCTCATCTCAACTCCCCCGTGGTGGTGTTGTTGTTACATTTCCCAGTCCTCTTCTCAACTCCCCCGTGTTGTTGTTGTTACGTTTCCCAGTCCTCTTCTCAACTCCCCCGTGGTGGTGGTGTTGTTGTTACGTATCCCAGTCCTCTTCTCAACTCCCCCGTGGTGGTGGTGTTGTTGTTACGTATCCCAGTCCTCTTCTCAACTCCCCCGTGGTGTTGTTGTTGTTGTTACGTATCCCAGTCCTCTTCTCTACTCCCCCGTGGTGGTGGTGTTGTTGTTACGTATCCCAGTCCTCTTCTCAACTCCCCCGTGGTGTTGTTGTTGTTGTTACGTTTCCCAGTCCTCATCTCAACTCCCCCGTGGTGTTGTTACGTTTCCCAGTCCTCTTCTCAACTCCCCCGTGGTGGTGTTGTTGTTACATTTCCCAGTCCTCTTCTCAACTCTCCCGTGGTGTTGTTACATTTCCCAGTCCTCTTCTCAACTCCCCCGTGGTGGTGGTGTTGTTACATTTCCCAGTCCTCTTCTCAACTCCCCCGTGGTGTTGTTGTTACATTTCCCAGTCCTCTTCTCAACTCCCCCGTGGTGTTGTTGTTACATTTCCCAGTCCTCTTCTCAACTCCACCGTGGTGGTGGTGTTGTTGTTACATTTCCCAGTCCTCTTCTCAACTCCCCCGTGGTGTTGTTACATTTCCCAGTCCTCATCTCTTTTCCCCCGTGGTGTTGTTACATTTCCCAGTCCTCTTCTCAACTCCCCCGTGGTGTTGTTGTTACGTTTCCCAGTCCTCTTCTCAACTCCCCCGTGGTGTTGTTGTTACGTTTCCCAGTCCTCTTCTCAACTCCCCCGTGGTGTTGTTGTTACGTTTCCCAGTCCTCTTCTCAACTCCCCCGTGGTGTTGTTGTTACGTTTCCCAGTCCTCTTCTCAACTCCCCCGTGGTGTTGTTGTTACGTTTCCCAGTCCTCTTCTCAACTCCCCCGTGGTGTTGTTGTTACGTTTCCCAGTCCTCTTCTCAACTCCCCCGTGGTGGTGTTGTTACGTTTCCCAGTCCTCTTCTTGAAGATCAAGGGCTATTTAATGAATTGGAACGACTGGCAATCTGACACACTCTGGTGTTTAATGTAAAGATATCGCCTAATGGTATTATCATCTGTAGTAGAAAGCAATGGGTTTGATATAGAAGCCAACATAACCAACCCATGAAGGAGAATGTAACATCCACATATGACCAGCTCTACATAACCAACCCATGAAGGAGAATGTAACATCCATATATGACCAGCTCTACATAACCAACCCATGAAGGAGAATGTAACATCCATATATGACCAGCTCTACATAACCAACCCATGAAGGAGAATGTAACATCCATATATGACCAGCTCTACATAACCAACCCATGAAGGAGAATGTAACATCCACATATGACCAGCTCTACATAACCAACCCATGAAGGAGAATGTAACATCCATATATGACCAGCTCTACATAACCAACCCATGAAGGAGAATGTAACATCCATATATGACCAGCTCTACATAACCAACCCATGAAGGAGAATGTAACATCCACATATGACCAGCTCTACATAACCAACCCATGAAGGAGAATGTAACATCCACATATGACCAGCTCTACATGACCAACCCATGAAGGAGAATGTAACATCCATATATGACCAGCTATGTAAACTCTAACATTGATTTATCCTGCAATAGATGTTGTTCAATTGATAATATAAATGTTTGTCTTCTTTTAATAAGGGGAAAGTAATCTAAAAGTAACGTAATGTAATCAGATTACTTTACTGAGTTTGGTTAATCCAAATGTTACCTTACTGATAAAAATGTTGTACAGGTAACTAGTAACTGTAACAGATTACATTTAGAAAGTAACATACCCAACCCTGCACATACTGTACACAGACACACACAAATCAAATCAAATCACATTTCATTGGTCACATACACATGGTTAGCAGATGTTAATGCGAGTGTCGCAAAATGCTTGTGCTTCTAGTTCCGACCATGCAGTAATATCTAACAAGTAATCTAACTATTTCACAACAACTACCTTATACACACAAGTGTAAAGGAATGAATAAGAATATGTACATATAAATATATGGATGAGCGATGGCCGAACGGCGTAGGCAAGATGCAGTAGATGGTATAGAGTACCGTATATACATATGAGATGAGTAATGTAGGGTATGTAAACATTATATAAAGTGACATTGTTTAAAGTGACTAGTGATACATTTATTACATACAATTTTCAATTATTAAAGTGGCTAGAGATTTGAGTCAGTATGTTGGCAGCAGCCACTCAATGTTAGTGATGGCTGTTTAACAGTCTGATGGCCTTGAGATAGAAGCTGTTTTTCAGTCTCTCTGTCCCTGCTTTGATGCACCTGTACTGACCTCGCCTTCTGGATGATAGCGGGGTGAACAGGCAGTGGCTCGGGTGGTTGTTGTCCCTTATGATCTTTTTGGCCTTCCTGTGACTTCGGGTGGTGTAGGTGTCCTGGAGGGCAGGTAGTTTGCCCCCGGTGATGCGTTGTGCAGACCGCACTACCCTCTGGAGAGCCTTACGGTTGTGGGCGGTGCAGTTGCCGTACCAGGCGGTGATACAGCCCGACAGGATACACTCCATTGTGTGACAGGATGCTCTCGATTGTGAACACACACACACTTGTGCACGCACCCACACACACACAAGCACACACACACATACACACACATACACACACATACACACACACACATTTGCATGCACCCACACAAGCACACACACACGCACATACACACAAACAAAACACAAATTCCCCTGAAAGCCAGCCTATCTCTCTGGGTGAGAAATATATCTCTATGTCCTTGAAGGTAATATTATGTTTTGAATAGACCTCAGCTGCAGCTCTCTGTGAGGTGTCTAGTTAGGACCTAGCTGTACTCAACAGCCCCCTGCCCTCTGCTCAGTCTCTCCTCTCCTCTTCCACCTCCTCTCCTCTACCTCCTCTTCTCTTCGCCCCTCCTTTCCTCTCCTCCTCCCTCTCTTCTCCTCTCCTCTCCTCTCCTCCTCCCTCTCCTCTCCTCTTCTCCTCTCATCCTCCCGCTCTTCTCCACTACTCTCCTCTCCTCTCCATCCATCTCTTCTCCTCCTCCTCTCTCTAATATCCTCTACTCTACTCTCCTCCTTTCCTCTTCTCCTCCTCTCCTCTCCTCCCTTTCTTCTCCTCTCCTCCTCCCTCTCTTCTCTTCTCTACTCTACTCTCCTCCTCTCCTCCTCCCTCCCATCTCCTCTCCTCCTCACCTCCTCTCCTTCCTCTCTCCTACTCCTCTCCTCCCTCTCTTCTCCTCTACTCTTCTCCTCTCCTCCTCTCCTCCTCTCCTCCACTCCTCTCCTCTCCTCTCCTCCTCTCCTCCTCCCTCTCTTCTCTTCGCTCCTCCTTTCCTCTCCTCTCCTACCTCTCTTCTCCTCTCCTCCTCCTCCCTCTCTTTTCCTCTCCTCGCCTCCTCTTCCCTTCCCTCTGCTCTTCTCCTCTCTTCCCCTCCCCTCCTCTCCTCTCATCTTTCCTCTCGTCCTCCTCCCCCAGACTCCACGAGGTGTTGATGGACCTTCAGCACCAACAGTTGAAGCAGCTCACTGATTGGTTGGAGCTGACAGAAGGGCGGATCAAGTGGATGGGGGCTCAGCCTATGGGGCCAGACCTGGAGGATGTTAAACACCAAGTAGAGGAACACAAAGTAGGTCACCTACTATCTAGCTGCCTGCAGGGCTGGGGTCCTTTCAGGGTCATGTTCACTACAGCACATCCTAGTGAAATAATCATGAACATTTACTATTAGATCACTTCAGATAGTGGCTTTCCATTTTGTTCCTACTAGACTCAACCCAATGATCATGCCTGTTGTAGCTGTTACAGGAGGACCTAGAGTTGGAGCAGGTGCGTGTTAACTCTCTGACACACATGGTGGTGGTGGTGGATGAGAACAGTGGAGACAGCGCCACCGCTGCCCTGGAGGAGAAACTACAGGTGAGACAGGCAGGACACACACACACACACACACACACACACACACACACACACACACACACACACACACACACACACACACACACACACACACACACACACACACACTGTCTAGTACACTGTCTAATACACTGTCTAATACACTGTCTAGTACACTCTCTAGTACACTGTCTAATACACTGTCTAGTACACTGTCTAGTACACTGTCTAGTACACTGACTAGTACACTGTCTAATACACTCTCTAGTACACTGTCTAATACACTGTCTAATACACTGTCTAGTACACTGTCTAATAAATACACTGTCTAATACACTGTCTAATACACTGTCTAGTACACTGTCTAATACACTGTCTAGTACACTGTCTAATACACTGTCTAATACACTGTCTAGTACACTGTCTAGTACACTCTCTAGTACACTGTCTAATACACTGTCTAGTACACTGTCTAGTACACTGTCTAGTACACTGACTAGTACACTGTCTAATACACTCTCTAGTACACTGTCTAATACACTGTCTAATACACTGTCTAATAAATACACTGTCTAATACACTGTCTAATACACTGTCTAGTACACTGTCTAATACACTGTCTAGTACACTGTCTAATACACTGTCTAATACACTGTCTAGTACACTGTCTAGTACACTGTCTAGTACACTCTCTAGTACACTGTCTAGTACACTGTCTAATACACTGTCTAGTACACTGTCTAATACACTGTCTAGTACACTCTCTAGTACACTGTCTAATACACTGTCTAATACACTGTCTAGTACACTGTCTAGTACACTGTCTAGTACACTGTCTAGTACACAGTCTAGTACACTGGCTAGTACACAGTCTAGTACACTGTCTAATACACTGTCTAATACACTGTCTAATACACTGTCTAGTACACTGTCTAATACACTGTCTAGTACACTGTCTAGTACACTGTCTAGCACACTGTCTAGTACACTGTCTAGTACACTGTCTAGTACACTGTCTAATACACTGTCTAATACACTGTCTAGTACACTCTCTAGTACACTGTCTAATACACTGTCTAGTACACTGTCTAGCACACTGTCTAGTACACTGTCTAATACACTGTCTAATACACTCTCTAGTACACTGTCTAATACACTGTCTAATACACTGTCTAGTACACTCTCTAGTACACTGTCTAATACACTGTCTAGTGCACTGTCTAATACACTGTCTAATACACTGTCTAGTACACTGTCTAGTACACTGTCTAGTGCACTGTCTAATACACTGTCTAGTACACTGTCTAGTGCACTGTCTAATACACTGTCTAGTACACTGTCTAGTACACTGTCTAGTACACTGTCTAGTACACTGTCTAGTGCACTGTCTAATACACTGTCTAGTACACTGTCTAGTACACTGTCTAGCACACTGTCTAGTACACTGTCTAGTACACTGTCTAGTACACTGTCTAATACACTGTCTAGTACACTGTCTATTACACTGTCTAATACACTGTCTAATACACTGTCTAGTGCACTGTCTAGTGCACTGTCTAGTGCACTGTCTAGCACACTGTCTAGTACACTGTCTAGTACACTGTCTAGTACACTGTCTAATACACTGTCTAGTACACTGTCTAGTACACTGTCTATTACACTGTCTAATACACTGTCTAATACACTGTCTAGTACACAGTCTAGTACACTGTCTAGTACACAGTCTAGTACACTGACTAGTACACTGTCTAGTACACAGTCTAGTACACTGTCTAGTACACTGTCTAGTACACTGACTAGTACACTGTCTAATACACAGTCTAGTACACTGTCTAGTACACTGTCTAGTACACTGTCTAATACACTGTATAGTACACTGTCTAGTACACAGTCTAGTACACTGTCTAATACACTGTCTAGTACACTGACTAGTACACTGTCTAGTACACTGTCTAGTACACTGTCTAGTACACTGTCTAGTACACTGTCTAGTACACAGTCTAGTACACAGTCTAGTACACTGTCTAGTACACTGACTAGTACACTGTCTAATACACTGTCTAGTACACTGTCTAGTACACTGACTAGTACACTGTCTAATACACTGTCTAGTACACTGTCTAGTACACTGTCTAGTACACTGTCTAATACACAGTCTAGTACACTGTCTAGTACACAGTCTAGTACACTGTCTAGTACACTGACTAGTACACTGTCTAATACACAGTCTAGTACACTGTCTAGTACACTGACTAGTACACTGTCTAATACACAGTCTAGTACACTGTCTAGTACACTGTCTAGTACACTGTCTAATACACTGTCTAGTACACTGACTAGTACACTGTCTAGTACACTGTCTAGTACACTGTCTAGTACACTGTCTAGTACACAGTCTAGTACACTGTCTAGTACACTGACTAGTACACTGTCTAATACACTGTCTAGTACACTGTCTAGTACACTGACTAGTACACTGTCTAATACACTGTCTAGTACACTGTCTAGTACACTGTCTAGTACACTGTCTATTACACTGTCTAATACACTGTCTAATACACAGTCTAGTACACTGTCTAGTACACTGACTAGTACACTGTCTAATACACAGTCTAGTACACTGTCTAGTACACTGACTAGTACACTGTCTAATACACAGTCTAGTACACTGTCTAGTACACTGTCTAGTACACTGTCTAGTACCCTGACTAGTACACTGTCTAATACACAGTCTAGTACACTGTCTAGTACACTGTCTAGTACACTGTCTAGTACCCTGTCTAGTACACTGTCTGCTGATGTTCTCCCTTAGTAGAAGAGAGAAGAGAAACCCATTCGGGTAGAACGTAGTATTTGTGTGTAAATAGATTGGATGGTAAATAATGAGTGTTCTCTGGTGATTAACCATGTCTAGCAGTTATCGGTCCAGGAACTCAGGATTCTGCTCTGTCTATTGGATGAGAGAGAGAGAGAGAGAGAGAGAGAGAGAGAGAGAGAGAGAGAGAGAGAGAGAGAGAGAGAGAGAGAGAGAGAGAAGGGGGGATAGAGTGGGGGGGGGGGCAGGTGGAGCGGAAGAAAGAGAGAAAGGGAAATTGCTTTGTTAGTTTATTTGTCTTTTGTATGTGGTTGTTAGGAGATAATGGGAGAAGATGCCGTAGTCTTGTCAGTATGAATCATAACAGAGATACAGTCTAATGCAGAGTGGTTTTTGTTGTTTAGTGGTTAGAAAGATGCAGTGATACGATATGGCACCAGACAACCAACCCGGTTTTAACCTGCTGCTATAAGAAACAGAAGACTAATATACATTCTGAAAGACTGCCCTTCACATGTCTTCTATTGACAAGACTCAATAACCAGTTACCATAGTGACCTGCCAATGTCTTCTTTATCACGCGTCTCCGCCCTTCTCTCTGTTTTAGGGTCGTTTTGGGCACCTGGGCTCTTTGCTTATTACTTCCTGTTACAATGACAGTAGAAATCTCCCCAGGAATGAAAGTGAGGGGATTGGTTAATAGCATGTAATTGATGGAGCTCTTCCTGCATGATGCCTTTTACTGTGATAGAGAACACACAGAAGCCTGGTGATGTGATGGTGTTACTGCAGGCTGGGATGAGATGACTTTCTTATCCCAGATGGAGGTAGATACTGGTCATCAAACATCAGAACGCCTATAGAAACCGGATGGAGAGGAAGGCCAGTGGAGTTAAACCCAAGTAGAATGTCTTGTTGAAAGGAGTTGTACTGTATGTGATGCTGAGAGTTACACCGGGTTCCATTCTGGATCTGGTCTATCTGGAATCTCTAAGGTGATGCTGAGAGTAACACCGGGTTCCATTCTGTATCTGGTCTATCTGGAATCTCTAAGGTGATGCTGAGAGTAACACCGGGTTCCATTCTGGATCTGGTCTATCTGGAATCTCTAAGGTGATGCTGAGAGTAACACCGGGTTCCATTCTGGATCTGGTCTATCTGGAATCTCTAAGGTGATGCTGAGAGTTACACCGGGTTCCATTCTGGATCTGGTCTATCTGGAATCTCTAAGGTGATGCTGAGAGTAACACCGGGTTCCATTCTGGATCTGGTCAATCTGGAATCTCTAAGGTGCTGCTTCAAATCCGCCTCCAAGGACCATGAAAAAACTATTTTGTAACGTGTGTGTTCTTCCTTTCAGCACCTGGGAGACCGGTGGGCAGCCATCTGTAAGTGGACAGAGGAGCATTGGGTTCTGCTACAGGAGATCCTGCTCCAGTGGCAACACTTCACTGAGGAACAGGTAGAATAGAACACATAGACAACACATCCCCCTTCAAGGTCATGTTCAGACAGTGGGTGGACGGGCGGCCATGTTGGTCCGTACAGAGCTAACAGGCTAGTGTTGTGTAGAGAGCTAACAGACTAGTGTTGTGTAGAGAGCTAACAAGCTAGTGTTGTGTAGAGAGCTAACAGGCTAGTGTTGTGTAGAGAGCTAACAGGCTAGTGTTGTGTAGAGAGCTAACAGGCTAGTGTTGTGTAGAGAGCTAACAGGCTAGTGTTGTGTAGAGAGCTAACAGGATAGTGTTGTGTAGAGAGCTAACAGGCTAGTGTTGTGAAGAGAGCTAACAGGCTAGTGTTGTGTAGAGAGCTAACAGGCTAGTGTTGTGTAGAGAGCTAACAGGCTAGTGTTGTGTAGAGAGCTAACAGGCTAGTGTTGTGTAGAGAGCTAACAGACTAGTGTTGTGTAGAGAGCTAACAGGCTAGTGTTGTGTAGAGAGCTAACAGGCTAGTGTTGTGTAGAGAGCTAACAGGCTAGTGTTGTGTAGAGAGCTAACAGGCTAGTGTTGTGTAGAGAGCTAACAGGCTAGTGTTGTGTAGAGAGCTAGCAGGCTAGTGTTGTGTAGAGAGCTAACAGGCTAGTGTTGTGTAGAGAGCTAACAGACTAGTGTTGTGTAGAGAGCTAACAGGATAGTGTTGTGTAGAGAGCTAACAGGCTAGTGTTGTGTAGAGAGCTAACAGACTAGTGTTGTGTAGAGAGCTAACAGACTAGTGTTGTGTAGAGAGCTAACAGACTAGTGTTGTGTAGAGAGCTAACAGGCTAGTGTTGTGTAGAGAGCTAACAGGCTAGTGTTGTGTAGAGAGCTAACAGGCTAGTGTTGTGTAGAGAGCTAACAGGCTAGTGTTGTGTAGAGAGCTAACAGGATAGTGTTGTGTAGAGAGCTAACAGGCTAGTGTTGTGAAGAGAGCTAACAGGCTAGTGTTGTGTAGAGAGCTAACAGGCTAGTGTTGTGTAGGGAGCTAACAGGCTAGTGTTGTGTAGAGAGCTAACAGGCTAGTGTTGTGTAGAGAGCTAACAGACTAGTGTTGTGTAGAGAGCTAACAGGCTAGTGTTGTGTAGAGAGCTAACAGGATAGTGTTGTGTAGAGAGCTAACAGACTAGTGTTGTGTAGAGAGTTAACAGGCTAGTGTTGTGTAGAGAGCTAACAGACTAGTGTTGTGTAGAGAGTTAACAGGCTAGTGTTGTGTAGAGAGCTAACAGGATAGTGTTGTGAGTCAGACCTATCTGGCCAAAGGGAGACTACACACAGGCCTCTGGAACAGACTGAGGTTCTTCTATGTTCAGAGGTGCAAACTCTTCTTAATGTCTGATGGAATCCACCCTTCTTACCTCTCTGAGATCAATTTTACAGAGCGGTCAGGTTTCCCACCATGTTGCTTTAACCTCTCTGATGATGTCAGATCAGAGGTCAGATCACATTGAACAGGGTGGAATTGCTGGATTCAAGTTTGATGAATTACAACAGCACCTCTCCCTTCACCTATCTGCCCTTATTCACCTCATCTATCCTCTCTCTCTCTCTCTCTCTCTCTCTCTCTCTCTCTCTCTCTCTGTCTGTCTTTGTATCTCTCTCTCTGCAGTGTTCGTTTGACTCATGGTTGACTCAGAAGGAGAAGTTGGTTCTGTCCATCCAGAGCAGTGGCATCAAGGAGCAGAGTGACATGGTGGCCAACCTGAGAAGACTAGCGGTGAGTAACAGCTAATTTATCCAATCACCTTAGGAAGCTAGCAGTGAGGGCGGGTCTTAGACAAACCTGAGCCAATGATCTCAGGAAACTTGTGGTGAGTGGCAGCTCCCTTAGCCAATGACTTCAGAAGGTTAGTGGTTAGTGACAGCTCCTATCAGAACTTTAGGTGGAAACTTTCGATTATGTCCATCAGCCAGGTTCCCCTTCATAAAGGTTCAACAGAAAAAAACAAATTATCAATAAATGTGTGTGTGTGTGTGTGTCTGTGTTTGTGTTTGTGTCTGTCTGTCTGTCTGTCTGTCTGTCTGTCTGTCTGTCTGTCTGTCTGTCTGTCTGTCTGTCTGTCTGTCTGTCTGTCTGTCTGTCTGTCTGTCTGTCTGTCTGTCTGTCTGTCTGTCTGTCTGTCTGTCTGTCTGTCTGTGTGTGTGTGTGTGTGTGTGTGTGTGTGTGTGTGTGTGTGTGTGTGTGTGTGTGTGTGTGTGTGTGTGTGTGTGTGTGTGTGTGTGTGTGTGTGTGTGTGTGTGTGTGTGTGTGTGTGTGTGTGTGTGTGTGTGTGTGTGTGTGTGTGTGTGTGTGTGTGTGTCTCAGACGGTGAAGGGTGACCTGGAGGTGAAGAGACCGACCATGGACAAGCTGTGTTCTCTGTGCCAGGACCTGGTCTCCTCAGTGAAGAACAAAGAGGTGGCCCATAAGCTGGAGGCCCGGCTGGAGAGCTTCGCCCAACGCTGGGACAAACTGGTGCAGAGCCTGGAGAGGAGCAGCTCACAGGTACCTAACCTCTCTACAGATCTGTCTATCTCTCTCTCACTGCCACTCTATCTGTCAGTCACTTCCGTGTCATCTGTCTCTCTCTTTCTATCTCTCACTACCACTCTATCTGTCAGTCACTTCCGTGTCATCTGTCTCTCTCTTTCTATCTCTCACTACCACTCTATCTGTCAGTCACTTCTGTTTCATCTGTCTTTCTCTCTTTCTATCTCTCACTACCACTCTATCTGTCAGTCACTTCCGTGTCATCTGTCTCTCTCTTTCTATCTCTCACTACCACTCTATCTGTCAGTCACTTCCGTGTCATCTGTCTCTCTCTTTCTATCTCTCACTACCACTCTATCTGTCAGTCACTTCTGTTTCATCTGTCTTTCTCTTTCTTTCTATCTCTCACTACCACTCTATCTGTCAGTTCTGTTTCATCTGTCTCTCTCTCCAGCTCAACCACGTTCTCTGTCTCTCTCTGTCTTTGTATTTCACCCCCTTTCTTTTTTTCTCTCTCTCTCCAACTATCTATTTTCCCCTTTGTCCAGGCCCATTATAATCATATGTCTCTCTCTCTCTCCAGGCCCATTATAATCATATGTCTCCAGGCCCATTATAATCATATGTCTCTCTCTCCAGGCCCATTATAATCATATGTCTCTCTCTCCAGGCCCATTATAATCATATGTCTCTCTCTCCAGGCCCATTATGATCATATGTCTCTCTCTCCAGGCCCATTATAATCATATGTCTCTCTCTCTAGGCCCATTATAATCATATGTCTCTCTCTCTAGGCCCATTATAATCATATGTCTCTCTCTCTCCAGGCCCATTATAATCATATGTCTCTCTCTCTCTCCAGGCCCATTATAATCATATGTCTCTCTCTCCAGGCCCATTATAATCATATGTCTCTCTCTCCAGGCCCATTATAATCATATGTCTCTCTCTCCAGGCCCATTATAATCATATGTCTCTCTCTCCTGGCACATTAAAATCATATGTCTCTCTCTCCAGGCCCATTATAATCATATGTCTCTCTTTCTCCAGGCCCATTATAATCATATGTCTCTCTCTCTCCAGGCCCATTATAATCATATGTCTCTCTCTCTCTCTAGGTCCATTATAATCATATGTCTCTCTCTCCAGGCCCATTATAATCATATGTCTCTCTCTCCAGGCCCATTATAATCAAATGTCTCTCTCTCCAGGCCCATTATAATCATATGTCTCTCTCTCTCCAGGCCCATTATAATCATATGTCTCTCTCTCTCCAGGCCCATTATAATCATATGTCTCTCTCTCCAGGCCCATTATAATCATATGTCTCTCTCTCCAGGCCCATTATAATCATATGTCTCTCTCTCCAGGCCCATTATAATCATATGTCTCTCTCTCCTGGCACATTAAAATCATATGTCTCTCTCTCCAGGCCCATTATAATCATATGTCTCTCTTTCTCCAGGCCCATTATAATCATATGTCTCTCTCTCTCCAGGCCCATTATAATCATATGTCTCTCTCTCCAGGCCCATTATAATCATATGTCTCTCTCTCCAGGCCCATTATAATCAAATGTCTCTCTCTCCAGGCCCATTATAATCATATGTCTCTCTCTCTCCAGGCCCATTATAATCATATGTCTCTCTCTCTCCAGGCCCATTATAATCATATGTCTCTCTCTCCAGGCCCATTATAATCATATGTCTCTCTCTCCAGGCCCATTATAATCATATGTCTCTCTCTCCAGGCCCATTATAATCAAATGTCTCTCTCTCCAGGCCCATTATAATCATATGTCTCTCTCTCTCCAGGCCCATTATAATCATATGTCTCTCTCTCTCCAGGCCCATTATAATCATATGTCTCTCTCTCCAGGCCCATTATAATCATATGTCTCTCTCCCCAGGCCCATTATAATCATATGTCTCTCTCTCCAGGCCCATTATGATCATATGTCTCTCTCTCCTGGCCCATTATAATCATATGTCTCTCTCTCTCCAGGCCCATTATAATCATATGTCTCTCTCTCTCTCTAGGTCCATTATAATCACATGTCTCTCTCTCCAGGCCCATTATAATCATATGTCTCTCTTTCTCCAGGCCCATTATAATCATATGTCTCTCTCTCTCCAGGCCCATTATAATCATATGTCTCTCTCTCTCTAGGTCCATTATAATCATATGTCTCTCTCTCCAGGCCCATTATAATCATATGTCTCTCTCTCCAGGCCCATTATAATCAAATGTCTCTCTCTCCAGGCCCATTATAATCATATGTCTCTCTCTCCAGGCCCATTATAATCATATGCATCTCTCTCTCCAGGCCCATTATAATCATATGTCTCTCTCTTTCCAGGCCCATTATAATCATATGTCTCTCTCTCCAGGCCCATTATAATCATATGTCTCTCTCTCCAGGTCCATTATAATCATATGTCTCTCTCTTCAGGCCCATTATAATCATATGTCTCTCTCTTCAGGCCCATTATAATCATATGTCTCTCTCTCCAGGCCCATTATAATCATATGTCTCTCTCTTCAGGCCCATTATAATCATATGTCTCTCTCTCCAGGCCCATTATAATCATATGTCTCTCTCTCCAGGCCCATTATAATCATATGCATCTCTCTCTCCAGGCCCATTATAATCATATTATTTGACCCTAGTTGTAGTGTTGTGTCTTCATTAGCCCAGTGTTAATCAACCACCTCTAGCATCCATCAGCTGTCAGCCAGCTGCTATCTCACATCTCACGGTCGCCATGGCAGCACGACACTCCAATATCACTGTTTGACCAATCTATTAGCCTGTCTGTCATACATCTATTTTGTCCCTGACCATAATGTGTGAGGGCATATTCATATTCAACAAACCAGACCTGGGTTCAAATACTATTTGAAATCATTTCAAATATTTTATCTGTGCTTGACTGGGCTTGTCTGGCTTTCTGGATCATTAGAATAGTTCCAAAACAGCAAACTTTGCCCATCCGGGACCCATCCAGGCTATTGCAAACACTCAGCGTTCATGAGAGATATCAAATAGTATTTGAACCCAGGTCTGCCACACACTTTGGTCATGTACAATGGAATTAAAAATGCACTCCATGATCTTAAGCTCAACAAATTCTAAACACATAGTTTCAATTGGATTTGTAACATAGCATACGAATTGATTTTTAATTTATTTTGCACAACTACAAGATCACAACTACAAGAGAGAAGGTCTCCCAGGCATATTGCTGTACACAAACAATTCTTTGCTTTCTTACTTTTAGGATAGAAACAAATCCCCTGGATCTCTGGTGTATGTGTGTTTGTGTCCTGACCTGTCTGTCTGTCTGTGAGCTGACACTGATGTTGTGTGTGTTTGTGCCTTGACACTGTGTGTGTACCTGCTCTTTGACACGTGTGTGTGTGTTTTAGATCTCGCTGGCTGTAACCACGGTGCAGACCGCGCAGACGAAGCTGACACACTCGGTGACGGCGAGCGTATCCAAGGTGACGACGCGTGAGAAGGTGGTGGTGAAGAATACTAAAGCAGCGCTGCCCTCTCCACCGCCCCAGAAGAAGAGACAGATTGTTGTCGAATCAGAGCTCAGGAAAAGGTGAGGTGGCAGGCTCCTCCAGTCACTTTTCTGCAGAATCACCAGGGGGTGTGGCCAAACAGGGGGTGTAGACGTATTATAGTCTTGGTGACTTTGAACGATAGCAGGAATTCGATCGTGACTTTGAGCGATAGCAGGAATTCGATCGTGACTTTGAGCGATAGCAGGAATTCGATCGTGACTTTGAGCGATAGCAGGAATTCGATCGTGACTTTGAGCGATAGCAGGAATTCGATCGTGACTTTGAGCGATAGCAGGAATTTGATCGTTGCATATCCTGATTTAATGCTGAGTCTAGTGTGTAGTGTGACGTGCGGGAAAAATCCATTATCTACAACGATTGAATTCCGGGCCTAAAGACAATATTCCAGCTGTCAGCCAGTCTCTGGAGACGTACCAAATGAAACACTATTCACTACATAGTGCAGTAGTTTTGACCAGAGACCTATGTTCCCCTTCTCCCTCTGTACTCAAGCTAGTCTCTCTCTCTCTTGTCCCTGGCCGGCCTGAGACAGGCTGACTAACAGGTAGGTTTGGATTATGTCTCTAGTCTGACTCAACCACTATTGAGTAGTTCAGTTTCTCAGTTGGTGCTGTGTATCTTAGCGAGTACAGATGAATGCCTTAGATGTCTGGGATGTGATGTGGAGACAGTGTCCGGTACAGTTGTTGTAACTGGTCATGTGTGGTCGTGTAGAGCACTGAGAATTAGACAGAGTGTGTGTCTTCAGGTTTAGTAGGAGAATCGCACAACCATAAACAACTGGATCACAGAGGAAGAAATAGAAGAAGAGGTATATCTGCAGGTGTAGCTGGTGAACAGGTTGTACCAAAGTTGTCCTAACGTTGTCCTAACCTTGGGAGCGTTATACCAGCGCAGGGATTGACTTTGTGTTCTGTGTGTGTTCAGGTTTGACATGGACTTCACTGAGCTGCACAGTTTCATCACGCGCTCCAAGGCCATCCTACAGAGCCCAGAGTTCTCCATGTCCAGGAAGGAGGGCAGCGTACAGGAGCTCCACGATAAAGTCCTGGTGAGGTCATAGGTCATGCAGCCTTACCCATAATGCACCGCACAATGCAGTGTTACCCAAAATGCACCATACCTCATTACTCAGCCACTACACTGTCAGCCTGTCACTATGGCCATGATGTATCACTTTTTCCATCCCTCTTTGTTTCTCTGTCTCTTGTCTCCCTCTGTCTCTCTATGTCTCCTGTCTCCCAATCTCTCTCTCTCTCTCTCTCTCTCTCTCTCTCTCTCTCTCTCTCTCTCTCTCTCTCTCTCTCTCTCTCTCTCTCTCTCTCAGGCGATAGAGAGGGAGAGGCCAGAGAAGTTGCGGAAGCTTCAGGAAGCAACTCGTTCAGCACAGGCTTTGCTCGATCAGCTGGCGAGCGGTAAATGAAACACACCCACGCCACACACCGCCACACAGACACCCACCCACCGCCGGCTGTCCCCATGGCAACTCTCCTCTACCTGTCGTCTGTCCCCTCGTCGTTGTTTCCATAGCAACCGTTGTCTCTGCCCTTGTTATGAGACTCCATGGGCGAGGAGCCCTGCGTCTCATGTCACCTCCTCTGCTCTCCTCTGTCCTTGTATCATTGTTAACAAGTCATAGAGGACAAACATTGTCTTCCTCCCAAATGGCACTCTATTCCACGTGTAGTGCACTACTTTTGACCAGAGCCCATAGGAGACCTGGTCAAATGTAGTGCACTTCATAGGGAATAGGGTGCCATTTGGGACGCAGGCACTGCATAGCGACCGGGCCTACTGTCTCACCCTGCCTCCGAGTCAGAGGTTCTGAATAGAAGAACACTTGAACCCAACTGGAACACCAAAGGTATCGGTGCTGTGAACAGGGTTTTCACTTTCTCTTGTTGTTGCACTGAAACGCTGAAGGTATGGATTTGTATTGAACATTTCAATTCAATCCTGTGTAATGGTGGCGTTTACCTGACAACAGCGTGGTTTAATATGTGCTGTTGTCTTGTAAAGAGGGGCCGGTTATACAAGGATTGATTTCATATGATTGTCTGTGAAAGCGGTGTAGTACTGGGTACTTCAGTCTTCTCTCTGTTGATTACACTGTGTTATTACCAATGAATGGACAGACCGTTCAGGTTGAATCGGCTCAGATTGTTGACTCCCTAGGGCCCTAGTTATGACGAAGCAGGGGCTTGATTGATCAATAGATAGATAGAGAGAGAGAGAGAGAGAGAGAGAGAGAGAGAGAGAGAGAGAGAGAGAGAGAGAGAGAGAGAGAGAGAGAGAGAGAGAGAGAGAGACAGAGAGACAGAGACACAGAGACACAGAGACACAGAGAGACAGAGAGACAGAGAGACAGATGCCTTCAGAAAGTATTCACACCCCTTGACTTTTTCCACATTTTGTTGTGTTACAGCCTGAATTTAAAATTGATTAAATTTAGATTTTGTGTCACTGGCCTACACACGATACCCCAAAACCTGTAATTAGGTTTTTAGAAATGTTTAGAAATGAATTCAAGTGAAAAGCAGAGTATTCAACCTCTTTGTTATGGCAAGCCTAAAAAAGTTCAGGTGTAAACATTTACTTAAGATATCACATAATAAGTTGCATGGACTCACTCTGTGTGCAATAATAGTTTATAACATGATTTTTGAATGACTTCCTCGTCTCTGTACCCCACACATGCAAGGTCCCTCAGTTGACCAGTGAATTTCAAACACAAATTCAACCACAAAGACCAGATAGGTTTTTCCAATGCCTCACAAAGAAGGGCACCTATTGATGGATGAAAATTAAAACAGCAGACATTGAATATCCCTTTGAGCATGGTGCGGTGATTAATTACACTTTGGATGGTGTATCAGTACACCCAGTCACTACACAGATACAGGCGTCCATCCTAACTCAGTTGCCGGAGAGGAAGGAAACCGCTCAGGGATTTCACCATGAGGCCAATGGTGACTTTAAAACAGTTACAGAGTTTAATGGCTGTGATAGGAGAAAACTGAGGATGGATCAACAACATTGTAGTTACTCCACAATATTAGCCTAATAAAGAATTATTACAGAATTACAGAATAAAAATATTCAAAAATATGCCTCCTGTTTGCAATAAACCACTAAAGTAAAACTGCAACAAAAAAACACATTACTGAGTACCTCTCTTTAGTACCTCTCATGGTTTGTTGTTAGTTTATTGTTTATTTGTTTTTGTCTTTGCTAAGTTTCTTAAATTATGTGGAACTCAACATCCGCTGCGCCTTGGTCCGATATTTATTCCAGCGAACGTGACAACAAATAGGACAGCACTCCGGTAAATAAACTTGAATTGACATATTTTTATTGCAGCACGAATGTTTCGGGTATGAGCCCTTCTTCAGTGTGCAAAGCAATAGCAATCAAAGTCACAACAACAAGATCACATAGGTGGGCATAATTCTAAATTCACAGTCAGTTTTGGCCCAATCAAGAGATCCCAGCAGAGGAAGCTGTGGGGGAAACATGATAATCAAATAAAGATAGACACACAATATAATTGCATTATGATGTCATTACCTAAATGTTTTGACTTTTTATAACCTACTACAAAAAACATACTACAAAAAAATTGAAAAATAACATTCCTCATTAATGCCTGCTGGGACAAGAGTAGCTATGCGTGACCAGTATGTCTTTGGAGAAATCATTGATCCCTATCTTCTCCCATAGAACAATTAAATGCCCATATAATAGAAGGTACTTAGTTCATAATTATGGCTGTTGAAATGCCTGGCAACAGGTGATTTTTTCCGTCATGTTTTGCGAATAGAGCTCTTATTCTCACATATCCTTGTCGTAAGTTCACGTTTGTTCTCACCCACATAATACAAGTGACCGGAACACTTGAGGACATGTACAACATATTTCATGTTACATGTTATTCTACCTGGAACCTTCCTCTGGGCATAGTGGAACAGTGGACAGTTGTGACAAGGAAACTGCCGTCAGGAAACTGATAGACATAAATTATTGTTTCTGAGACAAAGTCTGACCTTACTAAACAATCCTGGAAATTTTAGGGTCTTACAGCAAAACCTCCGGGGATTCAAAGGCTTTACCAAAGCTGGGGTCACTGTGTAATATGTGCCAATGTCTATTAAAACCACTTCCTGGATGGACCTTGAAATGGGACGGTAGGTGGACACCAACGTTGCAGAGGGAGGAGAGGGATTTTTGGCGTTGCAGAATGCATTTCCGCGCACTTTGTCTTACTCAATAATTCTTCTTTATAACCTCTTGTTTTGAATCGTTCACATAAATCTTTGGCATGTACATCCAATGATGAATCAGAGTCACACATGCGCCTAATGAGAAGGAGTTGGCTGTATAGTCAGATGTTTTTAATGAAGGTGATAACTGCTGAGATGACTGGCGTTTCTATCTGTTTCTCAGTAGGCCGTTACCATCTTGCCTAACCAAAACATCCAAACAGGAAACATGTTCTTTATCGGACTCAAACGCAAATGTAATGGACGGCATCCTCCTTGCCATCAATATATCTCATAAACACTGTGATAAACTTAGAATAGGGAAGAAGAGAACTTGTTGTTGTGACATTGATTGCCACTCGCCTTGCACGCTGAAGAAGGGCTCGTACCCCAAACGTTCGTGAGACAATAAAAATATGTCAATGTGAGTTTAGTTAACGGAGTGCTGTCTATTTCTGTTCATTGGATTATATACGAGGATTCAACACCTGATTTAAGTTTCTATAAGATGGAGTCGAGCACGTTGGTCATCTTTTCATCAACTGTTTGTGAACGTAGCTCCTCTAACAACGACGTATGAAGATGTTGACAGACTTACTGAAGCCTGAGGTAGAGTCTGATTCCAGCAAGATACTGTTCCCATTGGACACCTGGGAGATTCAGGGGAATCGTATTCTGGACGGTTGGAGCAGCTCCATAAGACAGAAACAAGGTCTCTCCTACATGGTACAGTGTTATCCCAGTATTGGCGCCTAAGGATTAACAAGGAACCTATTCTGGGACGATAAGAAGTGTAAGAAGTGGTCCGTTTTGTAAGAAGTGGTGAGATAATGAGATATTTCTGTATTACATGTTTAAGAAATGTGCAAACATTTCTAAAAATATGTTTTCACTTTGTCATGATGGGCTATTGTGATGTCATTATGGGGTATTGTGATGTCATTATGGGCTATTGTGATGTCATTATGGGGTATTGTGATGTCATTATGGGGTATTGTGATGTCATTATGGGGTATTGTGATGTCATTATGGGGTATTGTGATGTCATTATGGGGTATTGTGATGTCATTATGGGGTATTGTGTGTAGATGGGTGAGAGAAAAAAATCTATTTAATCCATTTTGAATTCAGGCTGTAACACAACAAAATGTTGAATAAGTCAAGGGGTGTGAATACTTTCTGATGGCACTGCAGATAGATAGACGGACAGACAGACAGACTGACGGACAGGTGGATAGATAAGTCATTGACTGTAACATCTGTGCGGTTGTGTCTGTCCCTCCAGAGGGTGGTAGTAGGAGGGCTGATGACATCCAGAAAGCAGCCGAGGAGCTCAACACTCGCTGGGATGGGTTCTGTGCCCTGCTGGCTGAGAGGCTGGAGTGGCTGGCCTACCAGAGCAAGATCCTGGCCTTCTATAACCTCTGGCAGCAACTGGAGCAAGCTGTAGTCAACTCTGAGAACTGGCTGAAGGTCCAGCAGCCACCGGCCTCAGAGCCTGAACCTCTGAAGCATCAACTGGAGCGCTGCAGAGTGAGGAGTGGGGGGGGAAAGGGGTAGTGTCTGTGGAGGGAGGGAGGGAGGGAGGGCAGAATTAGGCAGATACCCGCTAATTATCAAAATCCAGAAAAGAGCCGTTAAATTCTATAACTCCCTAAAAGGAAGTGATTCCCAAACCTTCCATAACAAAGCCATCACCTACAGAGATATGAACCTGGAGAAGAGTCCCCTAAGCAAGCTGGTCCTGGGGCTCTGTTCACAAACACAAACAGACCCCACAGAGTCCCAGGACAGCAACACAATTAGACCCAACCATATCATGAGAAAACAAAAAGATAATTACTTGACACATTAGAAATAATTATTTTTTTAAATGAGCAAGCTAGAATGCTATTTGGCCCTAAACAGAGAGTACACAGTGGCAGAATACCTGACCACTGTGACTGACCCAAACTTAAGGAAAGCTTTGACTATGTACAGACTCAGTGAGCATAGCCTTGCTATTGAGAAAGGCCGCTGTAGACAGACCTGGCTCTCAAGAGAAGACAGGCTATGTGCACACTGCCCACAAAATGAGGTGGAAACTGAGCTGCACTTCCTAACCTCCTGCCCAATGTATGACCATATTAGAGAGACATATTTCCCTCAGATTACACAGATCCATAAAGAATTAGAAAACAAACCCGATTTTGATAAAATCCCATATCTACTGGGTGAAATACCACAGTGTGACATCACAGCAGCAAGATTTGTGACCTGTTGCCACAAGAAAAGGGCAAACGGTGAAGAACAAACACCATTGTAAATACAACCCATATTTATGATTATTTATTTTCCCTTTTGTACTTAAACATTTGCACATTGTTACAACATTATGACATTTGAAATGTCTTTATTCTTTTGGAACTTCTGTATGTGTAATGTTTACTGTTCATTTTTATTGTTAATTTCACTTTTGTATATTATCTACTTCACTTGCTTTGGCAATGTTAACATATTAAGCCCCTTGAATTGAATTGATCGAGAGAGAGAGTGTGTGTGAAGGGACAGTGTGTGTGTGTGTGAGAGAGAGAGAGAGAGAGAGAGAGAGAGAGAGAGAGAGAGAGAGAGAGAGAGAGAGAGAGAGAGAGAGAGAGAGAGAGAGAGTGAGAGAGAGAGAGAGAGAGAGAGAGAGAGAGAGAGAGAGAGAGGGAGAGAGAGAGAGAGAGAGAGAGAGAGAGAGAGAGAGTAAGAGAGAGAGTAAGAGAGAGAGAGAGCGAGAGAGAGACTATACGTCTGTATGTCTGTCAAGTGCAAGGTTTATTTTCAACTCTATTTTAACACACCTGATTCATCTGTGTACACACGCACACACACACACACACACACACACACACACACACACACACACACACACACACACACACACACACACACACACACACACACACACACACACACACACACACACACACACACACACACACACACACACACACACACATAAATGTGCACGTGTGGGGTTGGAGCAAAAACCTGCATCCCTAGTAGCTTTCCAAGAGGAGAGATGACCACCTCTTGTGTAGTGTGTTAGTTGGTCCTGTCCTATCTCCTGTTGTACAGCTGTTTAGTTAGGTGAGTCACTGCTCATAGTTGGTCCTGTCCTGTCTCCTGTTGTATAGCTGTTTAGTTAGGTGAGTCACTGCTCATAGTTGGTCCTGTCCGGTCTCCTGTTGTATAGCTCTTTAGTTAGGTGAGTCACTGCTCATAGTTGGTCCTGTTCTGTCTCCTGTTGTATAGCTGTTTAGTTAGGTGAGTCACTGCTCATAGTTGGTCCTGTCCTGTCTCCTGTTGTATAGCTGTTTAGTTAGGTGAGTCACTGCTCATAGTTGGTCCTGTCCTGTCTCCTGTTGTATAGCTGTTTAGTTAGGTGAGTCACTGCTCATAGTTGGTCCTGTCCTGTCTCCTGTTGTATAGCTGTTTAGTTAGGTGAGTCACTGCTCATAGTTGGTCCTGTCCTGTCTCCTGTTGTATAGCTGTTTAGTTAGGTGAGTCACTGCTCATAGTTGGTCCTGTCCTGTCTCCTGTTGTATAGCTGTTTAGTTAGGTGAGTCACTGCTCATAGTTGGTCCTGTCCTGTCTCCTGTTGTATAGCTGTTTAGTTAGGTGAGTCACTGCTCATAGTTGGTCCTGTCCTGTCTCCTGTTGTATAGCTGTTTAGTTAGGTGAGTCACTGCTCATAGTTGGTCCTGTCCTGTCTCCTGTTGTATAGCTGTTTAGTTAGGTGAGTCACTGCTCATAGTTGGTCCTGTCCTGTCTCCTGTTGTATAGCTGTTTAGTTAGGTGAGTCACTGCTCATAGTTGGTCCTGTCCTGTCTCCTGTTGTATAGCTGTTTAGTTAGGTAAGTCACTGCTCATAGTTGGTCCTGTCCTGTCTCCTGTTGTACAGCTGTTTAGTTAGGTGAGTCACTGCTCATAGTTGGTCCTGTCCTGTCTCCTGTTGTACAGCTGTTTAGTTAGGTAAGTCAATGCTCATAGTTGGTCCTGTCCTGTCTCCTGTTGTATAGCTGTTTAGTTAGGTGAGTCACTGCTCATAGTTGGTCCTGTCCTGTCTCCTGTTGTATAGCTGTTTAGTTAGGTGAGTCACTGCTCATAGTTGGTCCTGTCCTGTCTCCTGTTGTACAGCTGTTTAGTTAGGTGAGTCACTGCTCATAGTTGGTCCTGTCCTGTCTCCTGTTGTATAGCTGTTTAGTTAGGTGAGTCACTGCTCATAGTTGGTCCTGTCCTGTCTCCTGTTGTATAGCTGTTTAGTTAGGTGAGTCACTGCTCATAGTTGGTCCTGTCCTGTCTCCTGTTGTATAGCTGTTTAGTTAGGTGAGTCACTGCTCATAGTTGGTCCTGTCCTGTCTCCTGTTGTATAGCTGTTTAGTTAGGTGAGTCACTGCTCATAGTTGGTCCTGTCCTGTCTCCTGTTGTACAGCTGTTTAGTTAGGTGAGTCACTGCTCATAGTTGGTCCTGTCCTGTCTCCTGTTGTACAGCTGTTTAGTTAGGTGAGTCACTGCTCATAGTTGGTCCTGTCCTGTCTCCTGTTGTATAGCTGTTTAGTTAGGTGAGTCACTGCTCATAGTTGGTCCTGTCCTGTCTCCTGTTGTATAGCTGTTTAGTTAGGTGAGTCACTGCTCATAGTTGGTCCTGTCCTGTCTCCTGTTGTACAGCTGTTTAGTTAGGTAAGTCAGAAGACCCCACCCCCCCCATAGGAAGACCCCACCCCTCCCCTCCATAGGAAGACCCCAGGAAGACCCCCGCTCCCACACACACTCGTCCACCGCTGCTGAAACAAATCGTAGGGGAAACACTTCATACAGTGTCGTTCAGTATTCATACAACAATATTCTCTGTTCTGTATTCACCACAGAGAAAACACATTGCCACTGGGAAGGTTTGCCATAAATATTTAATTGTAATAAAATCTAAATTTGACTATTTTGTAATGAATGGCTCATAACAACAGCAGAACAGCACAAAGCTGTAATGAGATGTTAATGTATTGTGTCGACTCTGATAGATTAGACTTGGATACTAAGACCCCCTCTGGTAGATTAGACTTGGATACTAAGACCCCCTCTGGTAGATTAGACTTGGATACTAAGACCCCCTCTGATAGATTAGACTTGGATACTAAGACCCCCTCTGATAGATTAGACTTGGATACTAAGACCCCCTCTGATAGATTAGACTTGGATACTAAGACCCCCTCTGATAGATTAGACTTGGATACTAAGACCCCCTCTGGTAGATTAGACTTGGATACTAAGACCCCCTCTGGTAGATTACACTTGGATACTAAGACCCCTCTGATAGATTAGACTTGGATACTAAGACCCCCTCTGATAGATTAGACTTGGATACTAAGACCCCGTCTGGTAGATTAGACTTGGATACTAAGACCCCCTCTGATAGATTAGACTTGGATACTAAGACCCCCTCTGATAGATTAGACTTGGATACTAAGACCCCCTCTGGTAGATTAGACTTGGATACTAAGACCCCCTCTGGTAGATTATACTTGGATACTAAGACCCCCTCTGGTAGATTAGACTTGGATACTAAGACCCCCTCTGGTAGATTAGACTTGGATACTAAGACCCCCTCTGGTAGATTAGACGTGGATACTAAGACCCCCTCTGGTAGATTAGACTTGGATACTAAGACCCCCTCTGGTAGATTAGACTTGGATACTAAGACCCCCTCTGGTAGATTAGACTTGGATACTAAGACCCCTCTGATAGATTAGACTTGGATACTAAGACCCCCTCTGGTAGATTAGACTTGGATACTAAGACCCCCTCTGATAGATTAGACTTGGATACTAAGACCCCCTCTGGTAGATTAGACTTGGATACTAAGACCCCCTCTGATAGATTAGACTTGGATACTAAGACCCCTCTAGTAAATTAGACTTGGATACTAAGACCCCTCAAATAGATTAGACTTGAATACTAAGACCCCCTCTGGTAGATTAGACTTGGATACTAAGACCCCCTCTGGTAGATTAGACTTGGATACTAAGACCCCCTCTGATAGATTAGACTTGGATACTAAGACCCTCTCTGGTAGATTAGACTTGGATACTAAGACCCCCTCTGATAGATTAGACTTGGATACTAAGACCCCTCAAATAGATTAGACTTGGATACTAAGACCCCCTCTGGTAGATTAGACTTGGATACTAAGACCCCTCTGATAGATTAGACTTGGATACTAAGACCCCCTCTGGTAGATTAGACTTGGATACTAAGACCCCCTCTGATAGATTAGACTTGGATACTAAGACCCCCTCTGGTAGATTAGACTTGGATACTAAGACCCCCTCTGGTAGATTAGACTTGGATACTAAGACCCCCTCTGATAGATTAGACTTGGATACTAAGACCCCCTCTGGTAGATTAGACTTGGATACTAAGACCCCTCAAATAGATTAGACTTGGATACTAAGACCCCTCAAATAGATTAGACTTGAATACTAAGACCCCCTCTGGTAGATTAGACTTGGATACTAAGACCCCCTCTGGTAGATTAGACTTGGATACTAAGACCCCCTCTGGTAGATTAGACTTGGATACTAAGACCCCCTCTGGTAGATTAGACTTGGATACTAAGACCCCCTCTGGTAGATTAGACTTGGATACTAAGACCCCCTCTGATAGATTAGACTTGGATACTAAGACCCCCTCTGGTAGATTAGACTTGGATACTAAGACCCCTCAAATAGATTAGACTTGGATACTAAGACCCCCTCTGGTAGATTAGACTTGGATACTAAGACCCCCTCTGATAGATTAGACTTGGATACTAAGACCCCCTCTGATAGATTAGACTTGGATACTAAGACCCCCTCTGATAGATTAGACTTGGATACTAAGACCCCCTCTGATAGATTAGACTTGGATACTAAGACCCCCTCTGATAGATTAGACTTGGATACTAAGACCCCCTCTGGTAGATTAGACTTGGATACTAAGACCCCTCAAATAGATTAGACTTGGATACTAAGACCCCTCAAATAGATTAGACTTGAATACTAAGACCCCCTCTGGTAGATTAGACTTGGATACTAAGACCCCCTCTGATAGATTAGACTTGGATACTAAGACCCCCTCTGATAGATTAGACTTGGATACTAAGACCCCCTCTGATAGATTAGACTTGGATACTAAGACCTAATCTGATTATTTATATATACAGTTGAAGTCGGAAGTTTACATACACCTTAGCCAAATACATTTAAACTCAGTTTTTCACAATTCCTGACATTTAATCCTAGTAACAATGCCCTGTTTTAGGTCAGTTAGGTTCAATTCTTTATTTTAAGAATGTGAAATATCAGAATAATAGTAGAGAGAATGATTTATTTCAGCTTTTATTTCTTTCATCACATTCCCAGTTGGTCAGAAGTTTACATACACTCAATTAGTATTTGGTAGCATTGCCGTTAAATTGTTTAACTTGGGTCAAACGTTTCTGTCTTCATCTCTTCCTGTCTTCCTCTCTTCCTGTCTTTTTTCTCTTGCTTTCTGCTGATCTGTCTCTGTCTCACTCTCTCCTTTTTTCTCCCTTTCACTCCCCCTCACCCCTTCTTCCCTCCTCATCGTCTCCCCCCCTCCACTTCCTCCCCCCTCTCCCACCTCTTCTCCCAACCCCCTCCTCCTCTCCCTCTTCCCCTCTCCTACACTCTCCTCCCCTCCTCCTCCCTCCCATCTCCCCTCTTCTCCCAACCCTCTCCTCCTCCCCTCTCCTCCTCTCCTCTCCCTATCCCCCCCTCCTCCTTTCCTCCTCTCCCTACCCCCCCCTCCTCCTCTCCTCTCCCTACCTCCCTCCCCCTCCCCCCTATCCCCCCCAGGAGGAGATAGCTCGTTTCTCCTCTCTGGAGCCCCAGGTCAACCTGCTAAAGGAGAAGCTGAAGGCACTGAGGGAGAAGGAGAATGCTCCTGTCTTCTTCGATGCAGACATCACTGACTTCACACAGCATCACCAGCAGGTCCTGGATGAGCTCCAGGCCCGAGAGAGACAGCTGGTGCTGGGTGAGAATATGGAGCAGGACACAAACACAATGCAGGCGTACACTTACACACAGGAACACAGAAAGGGGTCATGAGGGAAGAGAAAAAGCACACCACACCTGGTCAACTTCTGATTGTTAGGGGTTAACAGGTGGGGGTTAGGGTTTAACAGGTGAAGGTTAGGGGTTAACAGGTGAGGGTAAGGGGTTAACAGGTGAGGGTTAGGGGTTAATAGGTGAGGGTTAGGGGTTAACAGGTGAGGGTTAGGGGTTAATAGGTGAGGGTTAGGGGTTAATAGGTGAAGGTTAGGGTTTAATAGGTGAAGGTTAGGGGTTAACAGGTGAGGGTTAGGGTTTAATAGGTGAGGGTTAGGGGTTAATAGGTGAAGGTTAGGGTTTAATAGGTGAGGGTTAGGGGTTAACAGGTGAAGGTTAGGGTTTAATAGGTGAAGGTTAGGGGTTAACAGGTGAAGGTTAGGGTTTAATAGGTGAGGGTTAGGGGTTAATAGGTGAGGGTTAGGGGTTAACAGGTGAAGGTTAGGGTTTAATAGGTGAGGGTTAGGGGTTAATAGGTGAGGGTTAGGGTTTAATAGGTGAGGGTTAGGGGTTAATAGGTGAAGGTTAGGGGTTAATAGGTGAGGGTTAGGGGTTAATAGGTGAGGGTTAGGGGTTAATAGGTGAAGGTTAGGGGTTAATAGGTGAAGGTTAGGGGTTAATAGGTGAGGGTTAGGGGTTAATAGGTGAAGGTTAGGGGTTAACAGGTGAGGGTTAGGGGTTAATAGGTGAGGGTTAGGGGTTAATAGGTGAAGGTTAGGGGTTAACAGGTGAGGGTTAGGGGTTAATAGGTGAAGGTTAGGGGTTAATAGGTGAGGGTTAGGGGTTAACAGGTGAAGGTTAGGGGTTAACAGGTGAGGGTTAGGTGTTAATAGGTGAGGGTTAGGGGTTAATAGGTGAGGGTTAGGGGTTAACAGGTGAAGGTTAGGGGTTAATAGGTGAGGGTTAGGGGTTAATAGGTGAGGGTTAGGGGTTAATAGGTGAGGGTTAGGGGTTAATAGGTGAAGGTTAGGGGTTAATAGGTGAGGGTTAGGGGTTAATAGGTGAGGGTTAGAGGTTAATAGGTGAGGGTTAGGGGTTAATAGGTAAGGGTTAGAAGTTAATAGGTGAGGGTTTGGGTTTGGGGGAGGTAAGTGCTGTGGCACGTGCGACAGAGAGAGAGGAGAGGATAATATTTTAGAGAGGAGGAGGATTGTTTAGAGGAGAGGAGGATATTTTAGAGGAGAACAGAAGAGGACAGGAGAGGAGAGGAGGATATTTTAGAGAAGAGGAGGATGTTTTAGAGGAGAGGAGGAGAGGAGGGTATTTTAGAGGAGAGGAGGATGTTTTAGAGGAGAGGAGGGTATTTTAGAGGAGAGGAGGGTATTTTAGAGGAGAGGAGGGTGTTTTAGAGGAGAGGAGGGTATTTTAGAGAGGAGGAGGGTATTTTAGTGGAGAGGAGGATGTTTTAGAGAGGAGGAGGGTATTTTAGAGGAGAGGAGGGTATTTTAGAGGAAAGGAGGGTATTTTAGAGGAGAGGAGGGTATTTTAGAGGAGAGGAGGGTGTTTTAGAGGAGAGGAGGGTGTTTTAGAGGAGAGGAGGGTGTTTTAGAGGAGAGGAGGGTGTTTTAGAGGAGAGGAGGATGTTTTAGAGGAGAGGAGGGTGTTTTAGAGGAGAGGAGGGTGTTTTAGAGGAGAGGAGGATGTTTTAGAGGAGAGGAGGGTATTTTAGAGGAGAGGAGGATGTTTTAGAGAGGAGGAGGGTATTTTAGTGGAGAGGAGGGTGTTTTAGAGGAGAGGAGGGTATTTTAGAGGAGAGGAGGGTGTTTTCGAGGAGAGGAGGACGTTTTCGAGGAGAGGAGGATGTTTTAGAGGAGAGGAGGATGTTTTAGAGGAGAGTAGGATGTTTTAGAGGAGAGGAGGGTATTTTAGAGGAGAGGAGGGTATTTTAGAGGAGAGGAGGATGTTTTAGAGGAGAGGAGGATGTTTTAGAGGAGAGGAGGATGTTTTAGAGGAGAGGAGGGTATGTTAGAGGAGAGGAGGGTATGTTAGAGGAGAGGAGGGTATTTTAGAGAGGAGGATGTTTTAGAGGAGAGGAGGGTATTTTAGAGGAGAGGACGCAGAACACAGCAGGACGGTTTGTTCTCATCTCCATATGCAGAGTGGATGTCAGAGAGGGAGAGAGGGAGCTGGCTGGTTCAGCTGCTCTGTGTGTGTGTGTGTGTGTGTGTGTGTGTGTGTGTGTGTGTGTGTGTGTGTGTGTGTGTGTGTGTGTGTGTGTGTGTGTGTGTGTGTGTGTGTGTGTGTGTGTGTGTGTGTGTGTGTGTGTGTGTGTGTGTGTGTGTGTGTGTGTGTGTGTGTGTGAATGGGCTTATCAGAGAGCAGTAATATGAACACAGAGGGGTAAATGATAGAAAGTGTATTAACACATGGGTCCTCTACTCACAGGGAATAGAAATATGCCTAATGTATGCTCAATTACGTTTCAAGTTCAAAGTGTGTCTGTATCAAATCAAATCAAATTGTATTGGTCACATACACATGGCTAGCAGATGTTAATGCGAGTGTAGCAAAATGCTTTTGCTTCTAGTTCCGACCATGCAGTAATATCTAACAAGTAATCTAACTATTTCACAACAACTACCTTATACACACAAGTGTAAAGGAATGAATAAGAATATGTACATATAAATATATAGATGAGTGATGGCCGAACGGCGTAGGCAAGATGCAGTAGATGGTATAGAGTACCGTATATACATATGAGATGAGTAATGTAGGGTATGTAAACATTACATAAAGTGGCATTGTTTAAAGTGACTAGTGATACATTTATTACATCCAATTTTTTATTATTAAAGTGGCTAGAGATTTGAGTCAGTATGTTGGCAGCAGCCACTCAATGTTAGTGATGGCTGTTTAACAGTCTGATGGCCTTGAGATATAAGCTGTTATTCAGTCTCTCGGTCCCCGTTTTGATGCACCTGTACTGACCTCGCCTTCTGGATGAAAGCGGGGTGAACCGGCAGTGGCTGGGGTGGTTGTTGTCCTTGATGATCTTTATGGCCTTCCTGTGACATCGGGTGTTGTAGGTGTCCTGGAGGGCAGGTAGTTTGCCCCCGGTGATGCGTTGTGCAGACCGCACTAACCTCCGGAGAGCCTTACGGTTGTGGGCGGAGAAGTTGCCGTATCAGCCTGTGATACAGCTCGACAGGATGTTCTCGATTGTGCATCTGTAAAAGTTTTTGAGTGTTTTCGGTGACAAGCCAAATTTCTTCAGCCTCCTGAGGTTGAAGAGGCGCTGTTGCGCCTCTGCTGTTGCGCCTTCTTTACATGCACATTTGTGGTCTGCTGGAGGTCATTTTGCAGGGCTCTGGCAGTGCACCTCCTTGCACAAAGGCGGAGGTAGCGGTCCTGCTGCTGGGTTGTTGCCCTCCTACGGCCTCCTCCACGTCTCCTGATGTACTGGCCTGTCTCCTGGTAGCGCCTCCATGCTCTGGACACTACGCTGACAGACACAGCAAACCTTTTTGCCACAGCTCGCATTGATGTGCCATCCTGGATGAACTGCACTACCTGAGCCACTTGTGTGGGTTGTAGACTCCGTCTCATGCTACCACTAGAGTGAGAGCACCGCCAGCATTCAAAAGTGACCAAAACATCAGCCAGGAAGCATAGGAACTGAGAAGTTGTCTGTGGTCACCACCTGCAGAACCACTCCTTTATTGGGGGTGTCTTGCTAATTGCCTATAATTTCCACCTTTTGTCTATTCCATTTGCACAACAGCATGTGAAATTTATTGTCAATCAGTGTTGCTTCCTAAGTGGACAGTTTGATTTCACAGAAGTGTGATTGACTTGGAGTTACATTGTGTTGTTTAAGTGTTCCCTTAATTTTTTTGAGCAGTGTAGTATATTATAGTGAAGTGGTAGAGCCTGACAGCAGGCCAGAAGGACTGTGGGTATATAGTATATTATAGTGAAGTGGTAGAGCCTGACAGCAGGCCAGAAGGACTGTGGGTATATAGTATATTATAGTGAAGTGGTAGAGTCTGACAGCAGGCCAGAAGGACTGTGGGTATATAGTATATTATAGTGAAGTGGTAGAACCTGACAGCAGGCCAGAAGGACTGTGGGTATATAGTATATTATAGTGAAGTGGTAGAGCCTGACAGCAGGCCAGAAGGGCTGTGGGTATATAGTATATTATAGTGAAGTGGTAGAACCTGACAGCAGGCCAGAAGCACTGTGGGTATATAGTATATTATAGTGAAGTGGTAGAACCTGACAGCAGGCCAGAAGCACTGTGGGTATATAGTATATTATAGTGAAGTGGTAGAACCTGCACACCATCACACTCAATTGCTCACAGGCAACGCATACAGTATTTTTAGTGGATAAATTATATTTACATCCCCAATGGATCTTCCAAATCAAATTAATCAATCAATCGATCCATCAAGCAGTCAGTCAGTCAATTAATTAATCCATCTTTCCATCCATTTGTACGTCTGTCCATCCATCCATCCACCCATCCCTCCATCTATCCATCCATTCATCCATCCATCCAGCCCTCGATCCCTCCCTCCATCCCATAACCGTTATTGTATCTCTCCCTCCAGTTCAGGAGAGCCTTCCTCCAGTGCTCTATAAGGAGACCGTATCTACTCTGTTGGCCTGGTTACAGCAGTGTGAGGCGAGGCTAACCATCCCCTCTACAGCCGTCACTGAATACCCTGTCATGGAGGGGAGGCTGAAGGATGTCAAGGTACTGAACCACTCTGGATGTCTGGTTGGCTGTGTGTCTGGCTGACTGGTTGGCTGGGTGGCTGTCTGTTTTATTCTGTTTTATTATGAGGATTCTGCCACAAAACACCCGTAACAATTTCTGCTTGCACACTGTTAATGCAACCTAGTTGAACAGCCCGCGTACTGAATCAACGTATTAATTAACAGTCAAGACAAGACCAGAAACAAGAGGCTGCTTCACATGACGATCTAGTTCAGTGAAAGTGCAGTAACTCTTGATGAGGAGATACCAGCAGGGCTGCCAGGATAAATAGTTGTTCTCTACTGCTTTACATTCAGAGAGCACTAACAGAGCAGAGCAGCGCCTCACTGCAATTATGAGAAATGGAGAAATGTTATTGACGACAGAGGAAGACCCAGAGGATCAAATCAGTGTGTTTTTCCATCTATCTATGGATGTCCCAGGGTTACTGCCACACAGCACGGACTAAGGCTGTGTCCCAAATGGCACCCTGTTCCCTATGTAGTGCACTACTTTTGACCAGATATAGGCTGAATTAGTGCACTTCATAAGGATTAGGGTGCCATTTGGGACACACTAAAGACTCATTTTACCTTGTTATTGTGCCAAAATGAATCACCGCATAAAAAAACTAAGACTTTTTATGGCCTTGTTATTGTTTTTATTAAGTTCTGGTGCTAAATGGATGTTCTCTGAGACTTTAAATCCAAGGTCAGATCAGTTTAACCTGACATACAGTGGCTTGCGTAAGTATTCACCCCCTTGGCATTTTTCCTATTTTGTTGCCTTACAACCTGGAATTAAAATTGATTTTTTGGGGGGTTTGTATCATTTGATTTACACAACATCCCTACCACTTTGAAGATGCAAAATATTTTTGATTGTGAAACAAACAACAAATAAGACAAAAAAACTGAAAACTTGAGCATGTATAACTATTCACCCCCCCAAAGCCAATACTTTGTAGAGCCACCTTTTGCAGCAATTACAGCTGCAAGTCTCTTGGGGTATGTCTCTATAAGCTTGGCACATCTAGCCACTGGGATTTTTGCCCATTCTTCAAGGCAAAACTGCTCCAGCTCCTTCAAGTTGGATGAGTTCCGCTAGGTTTATACCACAGATTCTCAATTGGATTGAGGTCTGGGCTTTGACTAGGCCATTCCAAGACATTTAAATGTTTCCCCTTAAATCACTCGAGTGTTGCTTTAGCAGTATGCTTAGGGTCCTTGTCCTGCTGGAAGATGAACCTCCGTCCCAGTCTCAAATCTCTGGAAGACTGAAACAGGTTTCCCTCAAGAATTTCCCTGTATTTAGCGCCATCCATCATTCCTTCAATTCTGACCAGTTTCCCAGTCCCTGCCGATGAAAAACATCCCCACAGCATGATGCTGCCACCACCATGCTTCACTGTGGGGATGGTGTTCTCGGGGTGATGGGAGGTGTTGGGTTTGCGCCAGACATAGCGTTTTCCTTGATGGTCAAAAAGCTAAATTTTAGTCTCATCTGACCAGAGTACCTTCTTCCATATGTTTGGGGACTCTCCCACAAGCCTTCTGACGAACACCAAACATGTTTGCTTATTATTTTCTGGCCACTCTTCCGTAAAGCCCAGCTCTGTGGCGTGTATGGCTTAAAATGGTCCTATGGACAGATACTCCAATCTCCGCTTTGGAGCTTTGCAGCTCCTTCAGGGTTATCTTTGGTCTCTTTGTTGCCTCTCTGATTAATGCCCTCCTTGACTGGTCTGTGAGTTTTGGTGGCCGGCCCTCTCTTGGCAGGTTTGTTGTGGTGCCATATTCTTTCCATTTTTTAATAATGGATTTAATGGTGCTCCGTGGGATGTTCAAAGTTTCTGATATTTTTCTATAACCCAGAGGGGCTAGGGGTCAACAGGCCCTTCTCCCTAGACAGAGAGGGCAGAGGGGCTAGGGGTCAACAGGCCCTTCTCCCTAGACAGAGAGGGCAGAGGGGCTAGGGGTCACCAGGCCCTTCTCCCTAGACAGAGAGGGCAGAGGGGCTAGGGGTCCATTTGGACTTCAGACATAGTCCTCAAAGCTACTCTTTAGCTGCCTCTGGTTTGCATTAAGCTCCATGGACCAAAAATGAATAAAAAACCACGGGGGGATTTCTTTCTGTGTTCCACCCCCAAAAACGAATCTCTCCATCTTCCCCTCAGTGCCTCCTCTGGGTGGCTAGCGTCCATGGAATTAAAATGTTAAAAAAGTTCTCATATGGCCAAATCATAACTAACATTTTCTCTTAATCATACATTGATATCAATAAGAGACTTCAGTGAAAATGTGAAAGTTGGGATTCACCCTGTATTGAGTACAACCATCTCCATGTCCTTCCCCACAGGTAATGCAGGTTGCGCTTGCAGAGCACCAGAGGGAGGTGGACTACCTGACGTCTACAGTGGACCAGGTTTTTCAGAAGGCCCCTCCAGAGATCAGTCACAAGTACAGGACAGAGATGGACAGCATCATGACTCGCTGGAGACGCCTGTCCTCAACGCTGGGGGAACAGGCGACCAAGATAACAGAGCTTATGGCTAAATTACTGCAGTTCCAGGTACCGTGGGGGTTGGAGGGGGGTGGGGGGGTGCTGCGAGAGAGAGGGCGAGAGGGAGCGAGAGAGAGTAGGTAGAGAGCGAAATAGAGGGAGAGAGAGTAGAACGAGGGAGAGGGAGAGCGAGAGAGAGATAGAGAGAGGGAAAGGGAGAGAGGGAGACAGAGATGAAGAGATAGAGACAGAGATGAAGAGATAGAGACAGAGATGAAGAGATAGAGACAGAGATGAAGAGACAGAGATGAAGAGATAGAGACAGAGATGAAGAGATAGAGACAGAGATGAAGAGATAGACAGAGATGAAGAGATAGAGACAGAGATGAAGAGATAGAGACAGAGATGAAGAGATAGACAGAGATGAAGAGATAGAGACAGAGATGAAGAGATAGACAGAGATGAAGAGATAGAGACAGAGATGAAGAGATAGAGACAGAGATGAAGAGACAGAGATGAAGAGATAGACAGAGATGAAGAGATAGAGACAGAGATGAAGAGATAGAGACAGAGATGAAGAGATAGACAGAGATGAAGAGATATAGACAGAGATGAAGAGATAGAGACAGAGATGAAGAGATAGACAGAGATAGACAGAGATGAAGAGATATAGACAGAGATGAAGAGATATAGACAGAGATGAAGAGATAGAGACAGAGATGAAGAGATAGAGACAGAGATGAAGAGATAGAGACAGAGATGAAGAGATAGACAGAGATGAAGAGATAGACAGAGATGAGGAGATAGAGACAGAGATGAAGAGACAGAGATGAAGAGATAGAGACAGAGATGAAGAGATAGAGACAGAGATGAAGAGATAGAGACAGAGAGACAGAGATGAAGAGATAGAGACAGAGATGAAGAGATAGAGACAGAGATGAAGAGATAGAGACAGAGATGAAGAGATAGAGACAGAGATGAAGAGATAGAGACAGAGATGAAGAGATAGAGACAGAGATGAAGAGATAGAGACAGAGATGAAGAGATTTCGATAGATCTGTGAGTGAGTATACCATATGTTCCTGTGTAAATGACTGTAAGGAGGACAATATCAATGTGGTCTTTGCTGTCAGTGTCTGCATCATGATGTGAAGACTCTGAGGAAGTGGATGGGTGACGCTGACATGTTTCTGACTTTGTTTGTGTGTGCGGCTATAAATGACTCTAAGCACATTGTCAGTTCTGTGCTGTCTGTCAACCTGTCTGTCTGTGTCTCTCAGAATGACGTGAAGACTCTGAGGAAGTGGATGGCTGATGTTGACGTGTTCCTGAATGAGGAGTGGCCAGCGCTGGGGGACTCAGAGGCCCTGCAGAAACAGCTGGAGCAGTGCACTGTAAGACCTGGCAACCTTCTTCCACCTTCTTCCAGCCTGTCTCCCACTTTCTCTCCCCTGGCACCTGGCAACCTGTCACTCACCTTCTCTCACCTGGCAACCTATCTTTCACCTTCTCTCACCTGGCAACCTGTCATTCACCTTCTCTCCCCTGGCAACCTGTCTTTCACCTTCTCTCACCTGGCAACCTGTCATTAACCTTCTCTCACCTGGCAACCTGTCATTCACCTTCTCTCACCTGGCAACCTGGCATTCACCTTCTCTCACCTGGCAACCTGTCAATCACCTTCTCTCCCCTGGCAACCTGTCATTCACCTTCTCCTACCTGGCAACATGTCATTCACCTTCTCTCACCTGGCAACCTGTCATTCACCTTCTCTCACCTGGCAACCTGTCATTCACCTTCTCTCCCCTGGTAACCTGTCATTCACCTTCTCTCCCCTGGCAACCTGTCATTCACCTTCTCTCCCCTGGCAACCTGTCATTCACCTTCTCTCACCTGTCAACCTGTCATTCACCTTCTCTCACCTGGCAACCTGTCATTCACCTTCTCTTTCCTGGCAACCTGTCATTCACCTTCTCTCACCTGGCAACCTGTCATTCACCTTCTCTCACCTGGCAACCTGTCATTCACCTTCTCTTCCCTGGCAACCTGGCATTCACCTTCTCTCACCTGGCAACCTGTCATTCACCTTCTCCCACCTGGCAACCTGTCATTCACCTTCTCTCACCTGGCAACCTGTCATTCACCTTCTCTCACCTGGCAACCTGTCATTCACCTTCTCCTACCTGGCAACATGTCATTCACCTTCTCTCACCTGGCAACCTGTCATTCACCTTCTCCCACCTGGCAACCTGTCATTCACCTTCTCTCACCTGGCAACCTGTCATTCACCTTCTCTCCCCTGGCAACCTGTCATTCACCTTCTCTCACCTGGCAACCTGTCATTCACCTTCTCTCACCTGGCAACCTGTCATTCACCTTCTCTCCCCTGGTAACCTGTCATTCACCTTCTCTCCCCTGGCAACCTGTCATTCACCTTCTCTCCCCTGGCAACCTGTCATTCACCTTCTCTCAACTGGCAACCTGTCATTCACCTTCTCTCACCTGGCAACCTGTCATTCACCTTCTCTCACCTGGCAACCTGTCATTCACCTTCTCCCACCTGGCAACCTGTCATTCACCTTCTCTCACCTGGCAACCTGTCATTCACCTTCTCCCACCTGGCAACCTGTCATTCACCTTCTCTTCCCTGGCAACCTGTCATTCACCTTCTCTCACCTGGCAACCTGTCATTCACCTTCTCTCACCTGGCAACCTGTCATTCACCTTCTCTTCCCTGGCAACCTGTCATTCATATTCTCTCACCTGGCAACCTGTCATTCACCTTCTCTTCCCTGGCAACCTGGCATTCACCTTCTCTCACCTGGCAACCTGTCATTCACCTTCTCTCACCTGCCAACCTTTCATTCACCTTCCCTCACCTGGCAACCTGTCATTCACCTTCTCTCACCTGGCAACCTGTCATTCACCTTCTCCCACCTGGCAACCTGTCATTCACCTTCTCTCACCTGGCAACCTGTCATTCACCTTCTCCCACCTGGCAACCTGTCATTCACCTTCTCTCACCTGGCAACCTGTCATTCACCTTCTCTCCCCTGGCAACCTGTCATTCACCTTCTCTCACCTGGCAACCTGTCATTCACCTTCTCTCACCTGGCAACCTGTCATTCACCTTCTCTCCCCTGGTAACCTGTCATTCACCTTCTCTCCCCTGGCAACCTGTCATTCACCTTCTCTCCCCTGGCAACCTGTCATTCACCTTCTCTCACCTGTCAACCTGTCATTCACCTTCTCTTCCCTGGCAACCTGGCATTCACCTTCTCTCACCTGGCAACCTGTCATTCACCTTCTCTCACCTGGCAACCTTTCATTCACCTTCCCTCACCTGGCAACCTGTCATTCACCTTCTCTCACCTGGCAACCTGTCATTCACCTTCTCCCACCTGGCAACCTGTCATTCACCTTCTCTCACCTGGCAACCTGTCATTCACCTTCTCCCACCTGGCAACCTGTCATTCACCTTCTCTCACCTGGCAACCTGTCATTCACCTTCTCTCCCCTGGCAACCTGTCATTCACCTTCTCTCACCTGGCAACCTGTCATTCACCTTCTCTCACCTGGCAACCTGTCATTCACCTTCTCTCCCCTGGTAACCTGTCATTCACCTTCTCTCCCCTGGCAACCTGTCATTCACCTTCTCTCCCCTGGCAACCTGTCATTCACCTTCTCTCACCTGTCAACCTGTCATTCACCTTCTCTCACCTGGCAACCTGTCATTCACCTTCTCTTCCCTGGCAACCTGTCATTCACCTTCTCTCACCTGGCAACCTGTCATTCACCTTCTCTCACCTGGCAACCTGTCATTCACCTTCTCTCACCTGGCAACCTGTCATTCACCTTCTCTCACCTGGCAACCTGTCATTCACCTTCTCTTCCCTGGCAACCTGGCATTCACCTTCTCTCACCTGGCAACCTGTCATTCACCTTTTCTCACCTGGCAACCTGTCATTCACCTTCTCTTCCCTGGCAACCTGGCATTCACCTTCTCTCACCTGGCAACCTGTCATTCACCTTCTCTCACCTGGCAACCTGTCATTCACCTTCTCTCACCTGGCAACCTGTCATTCACCTTCTCCCACCTGGCAACCTGTCATTCACCTTCTCTCACCTGGCAACCTGTCATTCACCTTCTCCCACCTGGCAACCTGTCATTCACCTTCTCTCACCTGGCAACCTGTCATTCACCTTCTCCCACCTGGCAACCTGTCATTCACCTTCTCTCACCTGGCAACCTGTCATTCACCTTCTCCCACCTGGCAACCTGTCATTCACCTTCTCTCACCTGGCAACCTGTCATTCACCTTCTCTCCCCTGGCAACCTGTCATTCACCTTCTCTCACCTGGCAACCTGTCATTCACCTTCTCTCACCTGGCAACCTGTCATTCACCTTCTCTCCCCTGGTAACCTGTCATTCACCTTCTCTCCCCTGGCAACCTGTCATTCACCTTCTCTCCCCTGGCAACCTGTCATTCACCTTCTCTCACCTGTCAACCTGTCATTCACCTTCTCTCACCTGGCAACCTGTCATTCACCTTCTCTTCCCTGGCAACCTGTCATTCACCTTCTCTCACCTGGCAACCTGTCATTCACCTTCTCTCACCTGGCAACCTGTCATTCACCTTCTCTCACCTGGCAACCTGTCATTCACCTTCTCTCACCTGGCAACCTGTCATTCACCTTCTCTTCCCTGGCAACCTGGCATTCACCTTCTCTCACCTGGCAACCTGTCATTCACCTTTTCTCACCTGGCAACCTGTCATTCACCTTCTCTTCCCTGGCAACCTGGCATTCACCTTCTCTCACCTGGCAACCTGTCATTCACCTTCTCTCACCTGGCAACCTGTCATTCACCTTCTCTCACCTGGCAACCTGTCATTCACCTTCTCCCACCTGGCAACCTGTCATTCACCTTCTCTCACCTGGCAACCTGTCATTCACCTTCTCCCACCTGGCAACCTGTCATTCACCTTCTCTCACCTGGCAACCTGTCATTCACCTTCTCTCCCCTGGCAACCTGTCATTCACCTTCTCTCACCTGGCAACCTGTCATTCACCTTCTCTCACCTGGCAACCTGTCATTCACCTTCTCTCCCCTGGTAACCTGTCATTCACCTTCTCTCCCCTGGCAACCTGTCATTCACCTTCTCTCCCCTGGCAACCTGTCATTCACCTTCTCTCACCTGGCAACCTGTCGTTCACCTTCTCTCACCTGGCAACCTGTCATTCACCTTCTCTAACCTGGCAACCTGTCATTCACCTTCTCCCACCTGGCAACCTGTCATTCACCTTCTCTCACCTGGCAACCTGTCATTCACCTTCTCTCACCTGGCAACCTGTCATTCACCTTCTCTTCCCTGGCAACCTGTCATTCACCTTCTCTCACCTGGCAACCTGTCATTCACCTTCTCTCACCTGGCAACCTGTCATTCACCTTCTCTTCCCTGGCAACCTGTCATTCACCTTCTCTCACCTGGCAACCTGTCATTCACCTTCTCTTCCCTGGCAACCTGGCATTCACCTTCTCTCACCTGGCAACCTGTCATTCACCTTCTCTCACCTGGCAACCTTTCATTCACCTTCCCTCACCTGGCAACCTGTCATTCACCTTCTCTCACCTGGCAACCTGTCATTCACCTTCTCCCACCTGGCAACCTGTCATTCACCTTCTCCCACCTGGCAACCTGTCATTCACCTTCTCTCACCTGGCAACCTGTCATTCACCTTCTCTCACCTGGCAACCTGTCATTCACCTTCTCTCCCCTGGCAACCTGTCATTCACCTTCTCTCACCTGGCAACCTGTCATTCACCTTCTCTCACCTGGCAACCTGTCATTCACCTTCTCTCCCCTGGTAACCTGTCATTCACCTTCTCTCCCCTGGCAACCTGTCATTCACCTTCTCTCCCCTGGCAACCTGTCATTCACCTTCTCTCACCTGTCAACCTGTCATTCACCTTCTCTCACCTAGCAACCTGTCATTCACCTTCTCTTCCCTGGCAACCTGTCATTCACCTTCTCTCACCTGGCAACCTGTCATTCACCTTCTCTCACCTGGCAACCTGTCATTCACCTTCTCTCACCTGGCAACCTGTCATTCACCTTCTCTCACCTGGCAACCTGTCATTCACCTTCTCTTCCCTGGCAACCTGGCATTCACCTTCTCTCACCTGGCAACCTGGCATTCACCTTTTCTCACCTGGCAACCTGGCATTCACCTTCTCTCACCTGGCAACCTGGCATTCACCTTTTCTCACCTGGCAACCTGTCATTCACCTTTTACCACCTGGCAACCTGTCATTCACCTTCTCTCCCCTGGCAACCTGTCATTCACCTTCTCTCCCCTGGCAACCTGTCATTCACCTTCTCTCACCTGGCAACCTGTCATTCACCTTCTCCCACCTGGCAACCTGTCATTAACCTTCTCTCACCTGGCAACCTGTCATTCACCTTCTCTGACCTGGCAACCTGTCATTCACCTTCTCTTCCCTGGCAACCTGTCATTCACCTTCTCCCACCTGGCAACCTTTCATTCACCTTCTCTCACCTGGCAACCTGTCATTCACCTTCTCTCACCTGGCAACCTGTCATTCACTTTCTCTCACCTGGCAACCTGTCATTCACCCTCTGTCACCTGGCAACCTGTCATTCACCTTCTCTCACCTGGCAACCTGTCATTCACCTTCTCTCCCCTGGCAACCTGTCATTCACCTTCTTCCCCTGGCAACCTGTCATTCACCTTCTCTCACCTGGCAACCGGTCATTCACCTTCTCTCAGCTGGCAACCGGTCATTCACCTTCTCTCAGCTGGCAACCCTCTATTTTTAGCAGCGGAATTGTGACCTCTACACGTCACACCAGTAAATGAGCCCTATGGCATACAGCCCAGTAAATGAGCCCTAGGGCATACAGCCCAGTAAATGAGCCCTATGGCATACAGCCCAGTAAATGAGCCCTAGGGCATACAGCCCAGTAAATGAGCCCTAGGGCATACAGCCCAGTAAATGAGCCCTAGGGCATACATCCCAGTAAATGAGCACTAGGGCATACAGCCCAGTAAATGAGCCCTAGGGCATACAGCCCAGTAAATGAGCCCTAGGGCATACAGCCCAGTAAATGAGCCCTAGAGCATACAGCTCAGTAAATTAGCCCTAGGGCATACAGCCCAGTAAATGAGCCCTAGGGCATACAGCCCAGGAAATGAGCCCTAGGGCATACAGCCCAGTAAATGAGCCCTAGGGCATACAGCCCAGTAAATGAGCCCTAGGGCATACAGCCCAGTAAATGAGCCCTAGGGCATACAGCCCAGTAAATGAGCCCTAGGGCATACAGCCCAGTAAATACAGTATAAGTGAACATCTCTCTGTCACACATCCATTTCTATTAGTCATATCCCCTTTGTCTCTGTTGGGATTGGCTAGGCCCTGGTGAATGACATCCACACCATCCAACCCAGTCTGAACGGCATCAATGAGGTGGGCGTGTCTCTGAAGACAGAGGCGGAGCCACCATTCGCCATCCAACTGCAGAAGGAGCTCGATGAGCTGAACGCTATGTGGGAGATAATCTGCAAACAGGTACTCACACACACACACGATCAAACACACACACACACGATCAAACACACACACACACACTACGATCAAACACACACACACACACACACACACGATCAAACACACACACACACGATCAAACACACACACTACGATCAAACACAAACACACGCACACACGATTAAACACACACACACACGATCAAACACACACACACACGATCACGATCAAACACACACACACACACACACACGATCAAACACACACACACACACGATCACGATCAAACACACACACACACACACACGATCACGAACAAACACACACACACGATCACGATCAAACACACACACACACACACACACGATCACGAACAAACACACACACACACACACACACGATCAAACACACACACACACACACACACACACGATCACGAACAAACACACACACACACGATTACGATCAAACACACACACACACGATCACGAACAAACACACACACACACACACGATCACGATCAAACACACACACACACACACACGAGCACGAACAAACACACACACACACACACGATCACGAGCAAACACACACACACACACACACACACACACACACACGATCAAACACACAAACACACGATCACGATCAAACACACACACACACGATCACGAACAAACACACACACACGATCACGATCAAACACACACACACACACACGATCACGATCAAACACACACACACACGATCACGAACAAACACACACACACACACACACGATCACGATCAAACACACACACACACACACACGATCACGAACAAACACACACACACACACACACGATCACGAACAAACACACACACACACACACGATCACGAACAAACACACACACACACACGATCACGATCAAACACACACACACACACACGATCACGATCAAACACACACACACACACACGATCACGATCAAACACACACACACGATCACGAACAAACACACACACACACACACACACGATCACGAACAAACACACACACACACACGATCACGATCAAACACACACACACACACACACACACACACAATCACGATCAAACACACACACACACACACACGATCACGAACAAACACACACACACACACACGATCACGATCAAACACACACACACACACACACGATCACGAACAAACACACACACACACACACACGATCACGATCAAACACACACACACACACACACACGATCACGATCAAACACACACACACACACACACGATCACGAACAAACACACACACACACACGATCACGATCAAACACACACACACACACGATCACGATCAAACACACACACACACACACGATCACGATCAAACACACACACACACGATCACGAACAAACACACACACACACACACGATCACGATCAAACACACACACACACACACGATCACGAACAAACACACACACACACACACGATCACGAACAAACACACACACACACACACACACACGATCACGATCAAACACACACACACACACACACACGATCACGATCAAACACACACACACACACACGATCATGATCAAACACACACACACACACACGATCACGATCAAACACACACACACACACACACACGATCACGATCAAACACACACACACACACACACGATCACGATCAAACACACACACACGATCACGATCAAACACACACACACACACACACGATCACGAACAAACACACACACACACACACGATCACGAACAAACACACACACACACACACACGATCACGATCAAACACACACACACGATCACGATCAAACACACACACACACACACACGATCACGATCAAACACACACACACACGATCACGAACAAACACACACACACACACACGATCACGATCAAACACACACACACACACACACACACACACGATCACGATCAAACACACACACACACACACACGATCACGAACAAACACACACACACACACACGATCACGATCAAACACACACACACACACACACGATCACGAGCAAACACACACACACACACACACGAGCACGAACAAACACACACACACACACACACGATCACGATCAAACACACACACACACACACACGATCACGATCAAACACACACACACACACACACGATCACGATCAAACACACACACACGATCACGAACAAACACACACACACACACACGATCACGATCAAACACACACACACACACACACGATCACGAACAAACACACACACACACACACACGATCACGATCAAACACACACACACACACACGATCACGAGCAAACACACACACACACACACACGATCACGATCAAACACACACACACACGATCACGAACAAACACACACACACACACACGATCACGATCAAACACACACACACACACACACACGATCACGAACAAACACACACACACACACACGATCACGAACAAACACACACACACACACACACACACGATCACGATCAAACACACACACACACACACACACGATCACGATCAAACACACACACACACACACGATCATGATCAAACACACACACACACACACGATCACGATCAAACACACACACACACACACACACGATCACGATCAAACACACACACACACACACACGATCACGATCAAACACACACACACGATCACGATCAAACACACACACACACACATACACACACACGATCACGATCAAACACACACACACACACACACACACGATCACGATCAAACACACACACACACACACACGATCACGATCAAACACACACACACACACACGATCACGATCAAACACACACACACACACACACGATCACGATCAAACACACACACACACACACACACGATCACGATCAAACACACACACACACACACACACGATCACGATCAAACACACACACACACACACGATCACGATCAAACACACACACACACACACACGATCAAACACACACACACACACACACACACGATCACGATCAAACACACAAACACACACACACACGATCACGATCAAACACACACACACACACACACACGATCACGATCAAACACACACACACACACACACACGATCACGATCAAACACACACACACACACACATGATCACGATCAAACACACACACACACACACGATCACAATCAAACACACACACACGATCACGATCAAACACACACACACACACACACGATCACGATCAAACACACACACACACACACACACACACACGATCACGATCAAACACAAACACACACACACGATCACGAACAAACACACACACACACGATCACGATCAAACACACACACACACACACACACACACACGATCACGATCAAACACAAACACACACACACACGATCACGAACAAACACACACACACACACACACACACACACACGATCACGATTAAACACACACACACACACACACGATCACGATCAAACACACACACACGATCACGATCAAACACAAACACACACACACACGAGCACGAACAAACACACACACACACACACGATCACGAACAAACACACACACACACACACACACACGATCACAATCAAACACACACACACCGTACCCACCCAAGCGTTGATTCCATCCATCCCTGTCCTGACATATCATCTGTTGTTATTGCCTGTGTGGTCATGGTGTGTGTGTGTGTGTGTGTGTGTGTGTGTGTGTGTGTGTGTGTGTGTGTGTGTGTGTGTGTGTGTGTGTGTGTGTGTGTGTGTGTGTGTGTGTGTGTGTGTGTGTGTGTGTGTGTGTGTGTGTGTGTCTCCAGGCCTATGCTAAGAAGTCCGCTCTGAAGGGGGGTCTGGACAAGACCATGAGCCTGAGAAAGGAGATGGCTGAGATGCAGGAGTGGATCACTCAGGCTGAGGAAGACTATCTAGAGAGAGACTTCACCTACCAGACCCCTGAGGAGCTACGCAAGGCTGTGGAGGAACTCAAGGTCGGGTGTGTGTGGGGAGGGGGGAGTGTGTGTGTGTGTGTGTGTGGGGGGGTGTTGACCAATCATCCATCCTTATGGCCAAACTTCCCTATAGCCAATCCTGGGCACTCACCCAAACCATACTCTAATCTAAGCACTGACCTGCCTCCAACACTCTCCCTCCCTCTCTCTCTCTCTCTTGTTCTCTCTCTCTCTTGTTCTCTCTCTCCCTCTATCCCTTTGTTCATCTCCCTCCCTCCCTCTCTCCCTTTGATCATCTCCCTCCCTCTCTCCCCCTCATTCCCCCTGTCTTTATCCTCTTTAATTCTAGCTCAATAACTGTTGTTGTCAGTAATGCATTTCTAAAACAAAGAGCAGTAAGATAAGCATCTCTCTCTCTCTCTCTCTCTCTCTCTCCCTGTCTCCCTCCACTGTGCTCTCTCTCTCTCTCTGTCTCCCCCCACTGTGCTCTCTCTCTCTCTGTCTCCCTCCACTGTGCTCTCTCTCTGTCTCCCTCCACTGTGCTCTCTCTCTGTCTCCCTCCACTGTGCTTTCTCTCTCTCCCTCCTGCCATCTCTTCATCTCTCTTTCTGTCTCCCTCCACTGTGCTCTCTCTCTCTCCCTCCTGCCATCTCTTCATCTCTCTTTCTGTCTCCCTCCACTGTGCTCTCTCTCTCTCCCTCCTGCCATCTCTTCATCTCTCTCTCTGTCTCCCTCCACTGTGCTCTCTCTCTCTCCCTCCTGCCATCTCTTCATCTCTCTTTCTGTCTCCCTCCACTGTGCTCTCTCTCTCTCCCTCCTGCCATCTCTTCATCTCTCTTTCTGTCTCCCTCCACTGTTCTCTCTCTCTCTCCCTCCTGCCATCTCTTCATCTCTCTTTCTGTCTCCCTACTGCCATCTCTTCATCTCTCTTTCTGTCTCCCTCCACTTTGCTCTCTCTCTCTCCCTCCTGCCATCTCTTCATCTCTCTTTCTGTCTCCCTCCTGCCATCTCTTTATCTCTCTTTCTGTCTCCCTCCACTGTGCTCTCTCTTTCTCTCCCTCCTGCCATCTCTTCATCTCTCTTTCTGTCTCCCTTCTGCCATCTCTTTATCTTTCTGTCTCCCTCCACTGTGCTCTCTCTCTCTCTTTCTCTCTCTCTGTGCTCTTTGTATCTCTTCATCTCTTTTTGTCTCTGTTCTCGATCCCCCTCTCTCTCTCCCCTCTCCCCCTTCTCCTACCCTCTCTCCCCTCTCCTACCCTCTCTCCCCTCTCCTACCCTCTCTTCCCTCTCCTACACTCTCTCCCCTCTCCTACACTCTCTCCCCTCTCCTACCCTCTCTCCCCTCTCCTACCCTCTCTCCCCTCTCCTACACTCTCTCCCCTCTCCTACCCTCTCTCCCCTCTCCTACCCTCTCTCCCCTCTCCTACCCTCTCTCCCCTCTCCTACCCTCTCTCTCCTCTCCTACCCTCTCTCCCCTCTCCTACCCTCTCTCCCCTCTCCTACCCTCTCTCCCCACTCCTACCCTCTCTCCCCTCTCCTACCCTCTCTCCCCTCTCCTACCCTCTCTCCCCTCTCCTACACTCTCTCCCCTCTCCTACCCTCTCTCCCCTCTCCTACCCACTCTCCCCTCTCCTACACTCTCTCCCCTCTCCTACCCTCTCTCCCCTCTCCTACCCTCTCTCCCCTCTCCTACACTCTCTCCCCTCTCCTACCCTCTCTCCCCTCTCCTACCCTCTCTCCCCTCTCCTACCCTCTCTCCCCTCTCCTACCCTCTCTCCCCTCTCCTACACTCTCTCCCCTCTCCTACCCACTCTCCCCTCTCTCCCCTCTCCTACCCTCTCGCCCCTCTCCTACCCTCTCTTCCCTCTCCTACCCTCTCTCCCCTCTCCTACCCTCTCTCCCCTCTCCTACCCTCTCTCCCCTCTCCTACACTCTCTCCCCTCTCCTACCCTCTCTCCCCTCTCCTACCCTCTCTCCCCTCTCCTACCCTCTCTCCCCTCTCCTACACTCTCTCCCCTCTCCTACCCTCTCGCCCCTCTCCTACCCTCTCTCCCCTCTCCTACCCTCTCTCCCCTCTCCTACACTCTCTCCCCTCTCCTACCCTCTCTCCCCTCTCCTACACTCTCTCCCCTCTCCTACACTCTATCCCCACTCCTACCCTCTCTCCCCCCCTCTACCCTCTCTCCCCTCTCCTACCCTCTCTCCCCTCTCCTACCCTCTCTCCCCCTCTCTCTCTCCCCTCTCCTACCCACTCTCCCCTCTCCTACCCTCTCTCCCCTCTCCTACCCTCTCTCCCCTCTCCTACCCTCTCTCCCCTCTCCTACCCTCTCTCCCCTCTCCTACCCTATCTCCCCTCTCCTACACTCTCTCCCCTCTCCTACCCTCTCTCCCCTCTCCTACACTCTCTCCCCTCTCCTACCCTCTCTCCCCTCTCCTACCCTCTCTCCCCTCTCCTACCCTCTCTCCACTCTCCTACCCTCTCTCCCCTCTCCTACACTCTCTCCCCTCTCCTACCCTCTCGCCCCTCTCCTACCCTCTCTCCCCTCTCCTACCCTCTCTCCCCTCTCCTACCCTCTCTCCCCTCTCCTACCCTCTCTCCCCTCTTGTCCCCTCACATTTTCTGTCTCACTTCTCCCTTTCTCCTCCCCTCTCTTTAATTCATTTCAATTTAAGGGCTTTATTGACATGGGAAACAAATGTTTACATTGCCAAAGCAAGAGGAATAGATAATAAACAGATGTGAAATAAACAATAAAAATGAACAGTAAACAATTACACTCACAAAAGTCTCTATCTGTCTCTCACCCCCTCCTCCCTCCCCCTCTCTCCTCCTCTTTCTTATTCTCTCTCCATCTCTCTGTTCTCTCTGTCTCTCACTCCCTCCTCCTCTCTCCTCTTCTCTCTTTATCTCTCTCTGTCTCTCACCCCCTCCTCCCTCCCCCTCTCTCCTCCCTCTCTTATTCTCTCTCCATCTCTCTGTTCTCTCTGTCTCTCACCCCCTCCTCCCTCCCCCTCTCTCCTCCCCTCTCTTTATCTCTCTGTTCTCTCTGTCTCTCACCCCCTCCTCCCTCCCCCTCTCTCCTCCTCTTTCTTAATCTCTCTCCATCTCTCTGTTCTCTCTGTAGAAGGGTCAAGAGGAGGTCCACTCTAAAGAGCTGAAGGTGAAGCTGCTGACTGACTCTGTGAACAGTTTCATCTCCAAAGCCCCTCCGGCCGCCCACGATGCCCTCAAGGCAGAGCTAGTGGTGCTGACCGCTAACTACCAGAGACTCTGCAGCCGCCTGGACGGCAAGTGTAAAACCCTGGAGGTACGATACCAGACAAACACTGGACAGATACCGGACAAATACTGGACAGTTACCGGACAAATACTGGACAGTTACCGGACAAATACTGGACAGATACCGGACAAATACTGGACAGTTACCGGACAAATACTGGACAGATACCGGACAAATACTGGACAGATACCGGACAAATACTGGACAGTTACCGGACAAATACTGGACAGTTACTGGACAAATACTGGACAGATACCTGACAAATACTCGACAGTTACCAGACAAATACTGGACAGTTACCGGACAAATACTGGACAGTTACCGGACTGACACTGGACATATACCGGACAAATACCGAACAGATACCGGACAAATACTGGACAGATACCGGACAAATACTGGACAGTTACCGGACTGACACTGGACATATACCGGACAAATACCGAACAGATACTGGACAGATACCGGACAAATACCGGACAGATACCGGACAAATACTGGACAGATACCGGACAAATACCGAACAGATACCGGACAAATACTGGACAGATACCGGACAAATACCGAACAGATACCGGACAAATACTGGACAGATACCGGACAAATACTGGACAGATACCGGACAAATACTGGACAGATACTGGACAAATACTGGACAGATATCGGACAAATACTGGACAGATACCGGACAAATACCGGACAAATACTGGACAGATACCGGAAAAACACAGTACAGATACCGGACAAATACTAGACAGTTACCGGACAAATACTGGACAGTTACCGGACAAATACTGGACAGATACCGGACAAATACTGGACAGATACCAGACAAATACTGGACAGTTACCGGACAAATACTGGACAGTTACCGGACAAATACTGGACAGTTACCGGACAAATACCGGACAGATACTGGACAGATACCGGACAAATACCGGACAGACACTGGACAGATACCGGACAAATACCGAACAGATACCGGACAGATACCGGACAAATACCGGACAGATACCGGACAAATACTGGACAGATACCGGACAAATACTGGACAGATACTGGACAAATACTGGACAGATATCGGACAAATACCGGACAGATACCGAACAAATACCGGACAAATACCGGACAGATACCGGACAAATACCGGACAAATACCGGACAGATACCGGACAAATACTGGACAGATTCTGGACAAATACTGGACAAATACTGGACAGATACCGGACAGATACTGGACAGTACAGCACACACACGCAGGCATGAGCACAGGCAGGCACACACACACACACACACACACACACACACACACACACACACACACACACACACACACACACACACACACACACACACACACACTTCACTCCCTCTCACCCCTCTAATCCTCCCCTTCGTGGAGCTCTCACCTCACAAAATCAATGTTCCTGGTATTACAAACACATAGTACAATCTGTAGACGAAACATAACGGAATATCAATGAGTCTTTGTTTCTCTCTTATCTGTTTTCATCTACTTTCACTGGACACATTTCACCCTATATCACACAAACCATTTCTCTCTCACACTCAGTCTCCCTTCTTTCTTTCTTTCTGTTTGACCCTCTCTCTCTCTCTCTCCCCTGGTCTGTAGGAGGTGTGGGCGTGTTGGTGTGAGCTGCTGTCCTACCTGGAGCAGGAGAACGGCTGGCTGGACCAGCTTGAGCAGAAGCTGGACGAGACAGACAGCATCCAGGGAGGAGCAGAGGAGCTCTGTGAGGCCCTTGATGTGAGCCACATCTAACCTTTCACCTTTGACCTTTCACCACTGACAGACCCTCTCCTAGGGGTTCACCCCACTCTGTCGTTATATCGTTCCTGGGGGGCTCCATTCATCAGCCTTCAGACTGCAGCTATTGACCAATAATGGTAGCAGCTACAGCCTCTGGTCAAGGTTCATGTCAAAACCCAAAAGAGGAACAACCGTTTTCCCTAAGATTTATCCAGAGTCAGTCATATCTCTCTGTATTAGTGATACCAGGTACAGCCCAGAGTCAGTCATATCTCTCTGTATTATTGATACCAGGTACGGCCCAGAGTCAGTCATATCTCTCTCTGTATTAGTGATACCAGGTACAGCCCAGAGTCAGTCATATCTCTCTCTGTATTAGTGATACCAGGTACAGCCCAGAGTCAGTCATATCTCTCTCTGTATTAGTGATACCAGGTACGGCCCAGAGTCAGTCATATCTCTCTCTGTATTAGTGATACCAGGTACAGCCCAGAGTCAGTCATATCTCTCTCTGTATTAGTGATACCAGGTACAGCCCAGAGTCAGTCATATCTCTCTCTGTATTAGTGATACCAGGTACAGCCCAGAGTCAGTCATATCTCTCTCTGTATTAGTGATACCAGGTACGGCCCAGAGTCAGTCATATCTATCTCTGTATTAGTGATACCAGGTACAGCCCAGAGTCAGTCATATCTCTCTCTGTATTAGTGATACCAGGTACGGCCCAGAGTCAGTCATATCTCTCTGTATTAGTGATACCAGGTACAGCCCAGAGTCAGTCATATCTCTCTCTGTATTAGTGATACCAGGTACAGCCCAGAGTCAGTCATATCTCTCTGTATTAGTGATACCAGGTACAGCCCAGAGTCAGTCATATCTCTCTCTGTATTAGTGATACCAGGTACGGCCCAGAGTCAGTCATATCTCTCTCTGTATTAGTGATACCAGGTACGGCCCAGAGTCAGTCATATCTCTCTCTGTATTAGTGATACCAGGTACAGCCCAGAGTCAGTCATATCTCTCTATGTATTAGTGATACCAGGTACAGCCCAGAGTCAGTCATATCTCTCTCTGTATTAGTGATACCAGGTACAGCCCAGAGTCAGTCATATCTCTCTCTGTATTAGTGATACCAGGTACAGCCCAGAGTCAGTCATATCTATCTCTGTATTAGTGATACCAGGTACGGCCCAGACAGAGGGAGGGTGAATATACTGGACACTGATTGGCCTAAAATAAAAACTAAAGGGTGTGTGTGCGTGTGCGTGTGCGTGTGTGTGTGTGCGTGCGTGCGCCTGTGTGTGTGTGTCCAGGCCCTGGACACATTGCTGCGTCACCCTGAAGATGGGAGGAACCAGATCAGAGAGCTGTCTCAGACCCTGATGGACGGAGGAGTTCTGGATCAGATGATCCAGCACAAACTAGATGCCTTCAACACACGCTGGGATGAACTCATGCAGAGGGTGAGGCCTTCTCTGTGTTAAACATACACACATACAGAGAGGCTGAGGCCTTCAACACACGCTGGGATGAACTCATGCAGAGGGTGAGGCCTTCTCTGTGTTAAACATAAACACATACAGATGTAGGATCTTAATTTGATCACTCTTCCGTTGCTGAGAATTTTCCTGCACAGTAGAAAATGCAAGCATGTAGTGTATTCACTGTAAGGTCTACACCTGTTGTATTCGGCGCGCGCGACAAAAAAACTTTGATTTGATTTATTCAAAGTTTAAAAAGGCTTCTGAAGTGTGTAATTTCCACTCTAAAATGTCAGACTTGATTTTCCCTAACAAAAAAGGTATTAACCCCTACAAAAAAATTAATTATAATCCACATAATAATTAACATTTCCTGTTGCTGCAGGATTATTTTCCTGCTGTAGCAACCTGACTCAAATTAAGACCCTACATCTGTAAAAAGAGGGTGAGGAAGGATAGAGATATAGGCCTGGCTGCCATCTGAGATAAAGACCTACTTCTCTGTCAGATTCTGACACACTGACAATTAGTCATAAGCACTCACTTACACATGCACAGGAGCGCGCGCGTACACACACACACACACACACACACACACACACACACACACACACACACACACACACACACACCATAATAAGGCTATGACAATCCCTGTATTCATTCTGTAGTCATGTGATCCTCTATGAAAGTACTGATTAATGCATAGCTCTTAAGCCTTTCTCCATTGTGTCAGTATCAGTGTGTCAGTATCAGTGTGTCAGTATCAGTGTGTCAGTATCAGTGTGTCAGTGTGTCAGTATCAGTGTGTCAGTATCAGTGTGTCAGTATCAGTGTGTCAGTGTGTCAGTATCAGTGTGTCAGTATCAGTGTGTCAGTATCAGTGTGTCAGTGTGTCAGTATCAGTATGTCAGTATCAGTGTGTCAGTATCAGTGTGTCCGTATGTCAGTATCAGTGTGTCAGTATCAGTATGTCAGTATCAGTGTGTCAGTATCAGTGTGTCAGTATCAGTGTGTCATTATCAGTGTGTCAGTATCAGTGTGTCAGTATCAGTGTGTCAGTATCAGTGTGTCAGTATCAGTGTGTCAGTATCAGTGTGTCAGTATGTCAGTATCAGTGTGTCAGTATCAGTATGTCAGAGTGTCAGTATCAGTATGTCAGTATCAGTGTGTCAGTATCAGTGTGTCAGTATCAGTGTGTCAGTATCAGTGTGTCAGTATCAGTGTGTCAGTGTGTCAGTATCAGTGTATCAGTATCAGTGTGTCAGTATCAGTGTGTCAGTATCAGTGTGTCAGCATCAGTGTGTCAGTATCAGTGTGTCAGTATCAGTGTGTCCGTATGTCAGTATCAGTGTGTCAGTATCAGTGTGTCAGTATCAGTGTGTCAGTATCAGTGTGTCAGTATCAGTGTGTCAGTATCAGTGTGTATCAGTGTGTCAAAAAAACTTTGATTTGATTTATTCAAAGTTTAAAAAGGCTCAGTGTGTCAGTGTGTCAGTGTGTCAGTATCAGTGTGTCAGTGTGTCAGTGTCAGTGTGTCAGTATCAGTATGTCAGTATCAGTGTGTCAGTATCAGTGTGTCAGTATCAGTGTATCAGTATCAGTGTGTCAGTATCAGTGTGTCAGTATCAGTGTGTCAGTATCAGTGTGTCAGTATCAGTGTGTCAGTATCAGTGTGTCAGTGTGTCAGTATCAGTGTGTCAGTATCAGTGTGTCAGTATCAGTGTGTCAGTATCAGTGTGTCAGTATCAGTGTGTCAGTATCAGTGTGTCAGTAGCAGTGTGTCAGTATCAGTGTCTGTTAGTCTGTCTGTATAGACTGATGCTTACTGGGGTCATGAAGTTCGGAGAATCCTCTTCCTGTATAGTTGTGATCTTTAAAGGAGAATCCTCTTCCTGTATATTTGTGATCTTTAAAGGAGAATCCTCTTCCTGTATAGTTGTGATCTTTAAAGGAGAATCCTCTTCCTGTATATTTGTGATCTTTAAAGGAGAATCCTCTTCCTGTATAGTTGTGATCTTTAAAGGAGAATCCTCTTCCTGTATATTTGTGATCTTTAAAGGAGAATCCTCTTCCTGTATAGTTGTGATCTTTAAAGGAGAATCCTCTTCCTGTATATTTGTGATCTTTAAAGGAGAATCCTCTTCCTGTATAGTTGTGATCTATAAAGGAGAATCCTCTTCCTGTATATTTGTGATCTACAAAGGAGAAGAGGTAGTGGAACTGTCACATGGCACTCAAGTATTTGTGAGTATGATGACGACAGAGAAGGAAAGAAAGACAGACACAGGGGCAGACAGACAGGCAGACCGACAGACAGGCCGGCAGACAGGCCGGCAGACAGACAGACAGACAGACAGACAGACAGACAGACAGACAGACAGACAGACAGACAGACAGACAGACAGACAGACAGACAGACAGGCAGGCAGGCAGGCAGACAGAACGACAGACAGGCCGACAGGCAGACAGACAGACAGACAGACAGACAGATAGACCGAAAGGCAGACAGACAGACAGACAGACAGGCAGACAGGCAGACAGACAGAACGACAGACAAGCCGACAGGCAGACAGACAGTCTAGAGTCAGATAAAGAGCAGTGTTGGGATCACCTCACCTCCTTAACTGGCGGAATTGTAAAGTGAATTGACCCCAGACCAGAGAGAGAGACAGAGAGAGGTAGTAAATATCGCTCTGGAAATGCATTTGTTTTACTGAAACTCTAAAACTGATTCATGTCTTGTTCTGCCCTGCACCTTACTGTGCTGCCTTAACTAGGCCCAATAACGACACTCTACTGTAATACCTTACTGTGCTGCCTTAACTAGGTCCAATAACGACACTCTACTGTAATACCTTACTGTGCTGCCTTAACTAGGCCCAATAACTACACTATACTGTAATACCTTACTGTACTGCCTTAACTAGGCCCAATAACGACACTATACTGTAATACCTTACTGTACTGCCTTAACTAGGCCCAATAACGACACTCTACTGTAATACCTTACTGTGCTGCCTTAACTAGGCCCAATAACTACACTATACTGTAATACCTTACTGTACTGCCTTAACTAGGCCCAATAACAACACTATACTGCAATACCTTACTGTGCTGCCTTAACTAGGCCCAATAACGACACTATACTGTAATACCTTACTGTGCTGCCTTAACTAGGCCCAATAACGACACTATACTGTAATACCTTACTGTGCTGCCTTAACTAGGCCCAATAACGACACTATACTGTAATACCTTACTGTACTGCCTTAACTAGGCCCAATAACTACACTATACTGTAATACCTTACTGTGCTGCCTTAACTAGGCCCAATAACGACACTATACTGTAATACCTTACTGTGCTGCCTTAACTAGGCCCAATAACTTCACTATACTGTAATACCTTACTGTGCTGCCTTAACTAGGCCCAATAACGACACTATACTGTAATACCTTACTGTGCTGCCTTAACTGGGCCCAATAACTACACTATACTGTAATACCTTACTGTGCTGCCTTAACTAGGCCCAATAACTACACTATACTGTAATACCTTACTGTGCTGCCTTAACTAGGCCCAATAACGACACTATACTGTAATACCTTACTGTGCTGCCTTAACTAGGCCCAATAACGACACTATACTGTAATACCTTACTGTGCTGCCTTAACTAGGCCCAATAACGACACTATACTGTAATACCTTACTGTGCTGCCTTAACTAGGCCCAATAACGACACTATACTGTAATACCTTACTGTGCTGCCTTAACTAGGCCCAATAACGACACTATACTGTTATACCTTACTGTGCTGCCTTAACTAGGCCCAATAACTACACTATACTGTAATACCTTACTGTGCTGCCTTAACTAGGCCCAATAACGACACTGTACTGTAATACCTTACTGTGCTGCTTTAACTAGGCCCAATAACGACACTGTACTGTAATACCTTACTGTGCTGCCTTGTAGTAGTAGTTTATTAGTGGTGGTAGGTAGTAGTTTATTAGTGGTGGTAGATAGTAGTTTATTAGTGGTGGTAGGTAGTAGTTTATTAGTGGTGGTAGGTAGTAGTTTATTAGTGGTGGTAGGTAGTAGTTTATTAGTGGTGGTAGATAGTAGTTTATTAGTGGTGGTAGGTAGTAGTTTATTAGTGGTGGTAGGTAGTAGTTTATTAGTGGTGGTAGATAGTAGTTTATTAGTGGTGGTAGGTAGTAGTTTATTAGTGGTGGTAGGTAGTAGTTTATTAGTGGTGGTAGATAGTAGTTTATTAGTGGTGGTAGGTAGTAGTTTATTAGTGGTGGTAGGTAGTAGTTTATTAGTGGTGGTAGATAGTAGTTTATTAGTGGTGGTAGGTAGTAGTTTATTAGTGGTGGTAGGTAGTAGTTTATTAGTGGTGGTGAATGGTAGTTTATTAGTGGTGGTAGGTAGTAGTTTATTAGTGGTGGTAGATAGTAGTTTATTAGTGGTGGTAGATAGTAGTTTATTAGTGGTGGTAGATAGTAGTTTATTAGTGGTGGTAGGTAGTAGTTTATTAGTGGTGGTAGATAGTAGTTTATTAGTGGTGGTAGATAGTAGTTTATTAGTGGTGGTAGGTAGTAGTTTATTAGTGGTGGTAGGTAGTAGTTTATTAGTGGTGGTAGATAGTAGTTTATTAGTGGTGGTAGATAGTAGTTTATTAGTGGTGGTAGGTAGTAGTTTATTAGTGATGGTAGATAGTAGTTTATTAGTGGTGGTAGATAGTAGTTTATTAGTGGTGGTAGATAGTAGTTTATTAGTGGTGGTAGGTAGTAGTTTATTAGTGGTGGTAGATAGTAGTTTATTAGTGGTGGTAGGTAGTAGTTTATTAGTGGTGGTAGGTAGTAGTTTATTAGTGGTGGTAGGTAGTAGTTTATTAGTGGTGGTAGATAGTAGTTTATTAGTGGTGGTAGGTAGTAGTTTATTAGTGGTGGTAGATAGTAGTTTATTAGTGATGGTAGATAGTAGTTTATTAGTGGTGGTAGATAGTAGTTTATTAGTGGTGGTAGATAGTAGTTTATTAGTGGTGGTAGGTAGTAGTTTATTAGTGGTGGTAGGTAGTAGTTTATTAGTGGTGGTAGATAGTAGTTTATTAGTGGTGGTAGATGGTAGTTTATTAGTGGTGGTAGGTAGTAGTTTATTAGTGGTGGTAGGTAGTAGTTTATTAGTGGTGGTAGGTAGTAGTTTATTAGTGGTGGTAGATAGTAGTTTATTAGTGGTGGTAGATAGTAGTTTATTAGTGGTGGTAGGTAGTAGTTTATTAGTGGTGGTAGGTAGTAGTTTATTAGTGGTGGTAAGTAGTAGTTTATTAGTGGTGGTAGGGAGGAGTTTATTGTGGATCAGTAGGACTATACATAGACTGTTAGCCCCTGGGATTAGAGAGACTCACCTGCACACACACACAGAGAGAGAGGGATAATGATGCCATCGTCAGTGTGAAGCACAAGCAGTGAAAGGTTTCCGTTAGTTAAACCCAACCGAGGAGCAACGTTAGTTAAACCCAACCGAGGAGCAACGTTAGTTAAACCCAACCGAGGAGCAACGTTAGTTAAACCCAACCGAGGAGCAACGTTAGTTAAACCCAACCGAGGAGCAACGTTAGTTAAACCCAACCGAGGAGCAACGTTAGTTAAACCCAACCGAGGAGCAACGTTAGTTAAACCCAACCGAGGAGCAACGTTAGTTAAACCCAACGTTAGGACAATAAGTGTGTTTACATCTCCTTCAGACCTGGTTTGATGAGTCCATCCTTCAAGAGGGTATGTGTGTGTGTGTGTGTGTGTGTGTGTGTGTGTGTGTGTGTGTGTGTGTGTGTGTGTGTGTGTGTGTGTGTGTGTGTGTGTGTGTGTGTGTGTGTGTGTGTGTGTGTGTGTTTGCCTGTTTTGCTCTTAAATTTAGCTTTCACTTATGTTTTTTTGCTAATTGTGTCTCTGTTTTTCTCTGTGTGTCTCTGTGTGTCTCTGTGTGTCTCTGTGTGTCTCTGTTTTTCTCTGTTTTTCTCTGTGTGTCTCTGTGTGTCTCTGTTTTTCTCTGTGTGTCTCTGTGTGTCTCTGTGTGTGTTTCTCAGGCGGTTCGTCGGCAGCAGCAGCTGGAGAGGAGTGTGCAGTCGGCCCAGGAGAGTGACAAGACGCTGCGTCTCATCAATGACTCTCTGGACGCCACCGACCGCCACCTGTCTGCCTACATCGCTGACCACATCGACGCAGCACAGATACCACAGGAGGCACAGGTTAGGGGGGGATTGGGAGGGTGTTTGTGGAGAGGGGGTGTTGTTGGAGGGGTGTGTGTGTGTGTGTGTGTGTGTGTGTGTGTGTGTGTGTGTGTGTGTGTGTGTGTGTGTGTGTGTGTGTGTGTGTGTGTGTGTGTGTGTGTGTGTGTGTGTGTGTGTGTGTGTGTGTGTGTGTGTTGGAGTGGTGTGTGTGTGTGTTGGAGTGGTGTTTGTGTGTGTTGGAGTGGTGTTTGTATGTGTGTGTGTGAGTGTTGTAGTGGTGTGTGTGTGTGTTGTAGTGGTGTGTGTGTTGTAGTGGTGTGTGTGTGTGTGTTGTAGTGGTGTGTGTGTGTGTTGTAGTGGTGTGTGTGTGTGTTGTAGTGGTGTGTGTGTGTTGTAGTGGTGTGTGTGTGTGTTGTAGTGGTGTGTGTGTGTGTTGTAGTGGGGTGTGTGTGTTGTAGTGGTGTGTGTGTGTTGTAGTGGTGTGTGTGTGTGTTGTAGTGGTGTGTGTGTGTGTTGTAGTGGTGTGTGTGTTGTAGTGGTGTGTGTGTGTGTGTTGTAGTGGTGTGTGTGTGTGTGTTGTAGTGGTGTGTGTGTGTGTTGTAGTGGTGTGTGTGTGTTGTAGTGGTGTGTGTGTGTGTTGTAGTGGTGTGTGTGTGTGTTGTAGTGGGGTGTGTGTGTTGTAGTGGTGTGTGTGTGTGTGTTGTAGTGGTGTGTGTGTGTGTTGTAGTGGTGTGTGTGTGTTGTAGTGGTGTGTGTGTGTGTTGTAGTGGTGTGTGTGTGTGTTGTAGTGGTGTGTGTGTGTGTTGTAGTGGTGTGTGTGTGTGTTGTAGTGGTGTGTGTGTTGTAGTGGTGTGTGTGTGTGTGTTGTAGTGGTGTGTGTGTGTGTTGTAGTGGTGTGTGTGTGTGTTGTAGTGGTGTGTGTGTGTTGTAGTGGTGTGTGTGTGTGTTGTAGTGGTGTGTGTGTGTTGTAGTGGTGTGTGTGTGTTGTAGTGGTGTGTGTGTGTTGTAGTGGTGTGTGTGTGTGTTTTAGTGGTGTGTGTGCCAGTAGAACTATTAGTATCTCAATGGACATTCTCCCTCCAGCCGTTGTCTTCTTTAGTCATCGAGCTCCTGTCTCTGTGTCCTGGTCTCCTATTGAAACCGGTTCACTGACCAGCTCCAAACCTAATCCAGATTGAGGAGATGTTTCTCTAACGCCTCCCGGGTCCTACAGAGCCCAGTAACACAGAGCCCAGTAACAGAGCCCAGTAACACAGAGCCCAGTAACACAGAGCCCTGTAACACAGAGCCCAGTAACACAGAGCCCTGTAACACAGAGCCCAGTAACACAGAGCCCAGTAACACAGAGCCCTGTAACACAGAGCCCTGTAACACAGAGCCCAGTAACACAGAGCCCAGTAACACAGAGCCCAGTAACACAGAGCCCTGTAACACAGAGCCCAGTAACACAGAGCCCAGTAACACAGAGCCCAGTAACACAGAGCCCAGTAACACAGAGCCCAGTAACACAGAGCCCTGTAACACAGAGCCCAGTAACACAGAGCCCAGTAACACAGAGCCCAGTAACACAGAGCCCTGTAACACAGAGCCCAGTAACACAGAGCCCTGTAACACAGAGCCCAGTAACACAGAGCCCAGTAACACAGAGCCCTGTAACACAGAGCCCAGCCGGTAGAGTTGGCATTGACAGATGATGGAACAACAGAACACTGGAAAGAGAGTAAGTGAGAGGGAGATTAACTACATACACACACACACACACACACACACACACACACACACACACACACACACACACACACACACACACACACACACACACACACACACACACACACACACACACACTAGAGTTGAGATACATAAAAATTATGGGATTTCAATGGTAGTGGAGACTGGGAGCAATTGTAACACCTTGAAGTCCTCTAAACAGAAACATGCCAGAGAGCTGAACCCAAACAGAAACATGCCAGAGAGCTGAACCCAAACAGAAACATGCCAGAGAGCTGAACCTCCAAACAGAAACATGCCAGAGAGCTGAACCCAAACAGAAACATGCCAGAGAGCTGAACCTCCAAACAGAAACATGCCAGAGAGCTGAACCCAAACAGAAACATGCCAGAGAGCTGAACCCAAACAGAAACATGCCAGCGAGCTGAACCTCCAATCAGAAACATGCCAGAGAGCTGAACTCAAACAGAAACATGCCAGAGAGCTGAACCCAAACAGAAACATGCCAGAGAGCTGAACCCAAACAGAAACATGCCAGAGAGCTGAACCTCCAAACAGAAACATGCCAGAGAGCTGAACCCAAACAGAAACATGCCAGAGAGCTGAACCTCCAAACAGAAACATGCCAGAGAGCTGAACCCAAACAGAAACATGCCAGAGAGCTGAACCCAAACAGAAACATGCCAGAGAGCTGAACCTCCAATCAGAAACATGCCAGAGAGCTGAACTCAAACAGAAACATGCCAGAGAGCTGAACCCAAACAGAAACATGCCAGAGAGCTGAACCTCCAAACAGAAACATGCCAGAGAGCTGAACCCAAACAGAAACATGCCAGAGAGCTGAACCCAAACAGAAACATGCCAGAGAGCTGAACCCAAACAGAAACATGCCAGAGAGCTGAACCTCCAAACAGAAACATGCCAGAGAGCTGAACCCAAACAAAAACATGCCAGAGAGCTGAACCTCCAAACAGAAACATGCCAGAGAGCTGAACCTCCAAACAGAAACATGCCAGAGAGCTGAACCCAATCAGAAACATGCCAGAGAGCTGAACCCAAACAGAAACATGCCAGAGAGCTGAACCTCCAAACAGAAACATGCCAGAGAGCTGAACCCAAACAGAAACATGCCAGAGAGCTGAACCTCCAAACAGAAACATGCCATAGAGCTGAACCCAAACAGAAACATGCCAGAGAGCTGAACCCAAACAGAAACATGCCAGAGAGCTGAACCTCCAATCAGAAACATGCCAGAGAGCTGAACTCAAACAGAAACATGCCAGAGAGCTGAACCCAATCAGAAACATGCCAGAGAGCTGAACCCAAACAGAAACATGCCAGAGAGCTGAACCCAAACAGAAACATGCCAGAGAGCTGAACCCAATCAGAAACATGCCAGAGAGCTGAACCCAAACAGAAACATGCCAGAGAGCTGAACCCAAACAGAAACATGCCAGAGAGCTGAACCCAAACAGAAACATGCCAGAGAGCTGAACCCAAACAGAAACATGCCAGAGAGCTGAACCTCCAAACAGGCTGAGCAGAACACAGGGGACAGGGCAGAACACAGGGGACAGAGTAAAACACGGGGGACAGAGCAGAACACGGGGGACAGAGCAGAACACAGGGGACAGAGCAGAACACGGGGGACAGAGCAAAACACAGGGGACAGAGCAGAACACAGGGGACAGAGGAAAACACAGGGGACAGAGCGGAACACGGGGGACAGAGCAGAACACAGGGGACGGAGTAGAACACGGGGGACAGAGCGGAACACGGGGGACAGAGCAGAACACAGGGGACAGAGCAGAACACGGGGGACAGAGCAGAACACGGGGGACAGAGCATAACACGGGGGACAGAGCAGAACACGGGGACAGAGCATAGAATAGATGAGACTGGTGGAGTTTCTCTGTGTTATTTTCTCTCTTTAATTCTCCTCAATCCTTGAGGCTGTCCTCCCCCATGTGGTAGAGGGATGGAGGTGCATGGGAATGAGTGTTTATTTGAGTATGTGTGTGTGTGTGTGTGTGTGTGTGTGTGTGTGTGTGTGTGTGTGTGTGTGTGTGTTCTGATTGGCTGTGTTGTGTTTGAACAGAAGATCCAGACAGAGCTGAATGGTCACGAGGCGACTCTGGAAGACATGAAGAAGAAGAATACAGAGAGAGACCAGTCAGAGAGAGTAGCAGCCCAGATCCACCTGATACAGGTAACACACACACACACACACACACACACACACACACACACACACACACACACACACACACACACACACACACACACACACACACACACACACACACACACCTCAGCATCTTCACACAGTCCACAAATAAATCCATAGTGTCACGTTTTTAGACTTGTCGATATCACACAAAGCATGTCAAGGCAAATCAATATGACATCCTCATCAAGGGCGGTGTCTCTCTCTCTCTCTCTGTCTCTCTCTCATTCTCTCTCTCTCTCATTCTCTCTCTCTCTCTCTCTCTCTCTCTCTCTCTCTCTCTCTCTCTCTCTCTCTCTCTCTCTCTCTCTCTCTCTCTTTCTCTCACTCTCTCTCTCTTTCTCTCACTCTCTCTCTCTTTCTCTCTATTTCTCTCTCTCTATATATACATATTTCTTTTTTAAATCTTTCTTATGCCCCTGTAGAAGAAACTCCAGGAGGTGTGTGTGAAGTTCAGGCTCTTCCAGAAACCTGTGAACTTCGACCAGCGCCTCTCAGAGTGTGAGAGGGTTCTCTGGGATGTGAAGGCACAGCTGGGGGTGTTGGACATACGCAGCGTGGAACAGGACGTGGTGCAGTCACAGTTGGAACAATGCATGGTGGGTAATCAATCAGTAATCAATCACACACTGCAGTGAAAAACACCTGCCGAGTAGTGATGTCACCTGCCGAGTAGTGATGTCACCTGCCGAGTAGTGACGTCACCTGCTGAGTAGTGATGTCACCTGCTGAGTAGGGATGTCACCTGCTGAGTAGTGATGTCACCTGCTGAGTAGGGATGTTACCTGCTAGTTCCTGCTGGTTCCTGCTGGTTCCTGCTGGTTCCTGCTGGTTCCTGATGGTTTCTGCTAGTTCCTACTAGTCCTGCTAGTTCCTGCTAGTTCCTGCTGGTTCCTGCTGGTTCCTGCTATTTCCTGCTAGTCTTGCTAGTTCCTGCTAGTTCCTGCTGGTTCCTGCTGGTCCCTGGTAGTTCCTGCTGGTTCCTGCTAGTCCTGTTGGTTCCTGCTGGTTCCTGCTAGTCCTGCTGGTTCCTGATGGTTTCTGCTAGTTCCTGCTGGTACCTGCTAGTTCCTGCTGTTCCTGCTGGTTCCTGCTAGTTCATGCTAGTTCATGCTGGTACCTGCTAGTTCCTGCTAGTTCCTGCTGGTTCCTGCTAGTTCCTGCTGGTTCCTGCTAGTTCCTGCTGGTTCCTGCTAGTTCCTGCTATTCCTGCTAGTCCTGCTAGGGCCGGGCTCGTTTCAGATTTCTAGCCTCACAGATTGCATTCTAGTTGTTGTCTTCTATGGGTTGTTTTTGGGATTATCTGTCTGAAAAAGGGTTCCAAAAGGGTTCTTCCCCAAACATTTCATTACAGTTGAAATCATGTTGTTTTCAAATTAGTTGTTTCTTTACAGTGGAGTCTCCTTTTTTGATCAAGAACTGTGCATGACTGATTTAATATTGTGTTATTAACAGTGTGCTTCTCTCTCTCTCCTCCCTCTCTCTCTCTCTCTCTCTCTCTCTCTCTCTCTCTCTCTCTCTCTCTCTCTCTCTCTCTCTCTCTCTCTCTCTCTCTCTCTCTCTCTCTCTCTCTCTCTCTCTCTCTCTCTCTCTCTCTCCTCCTTCCCTCCCTCCCACTCTCTCTCTCTCTCTCTATCTCTCTCTCTCTCTCTCCCTCTCTCTCTCCTCCTTCCCTCCCTCTCTCCTCCTTCTCTCTCTCTCTCCTCCTTCTCTCTGTCTCTCCTCCTTCTCTCTGTCTCTCTCTCCTCCTTCCCTCTCTCTCCCTGTCCCCCTTCCTCCCATCCCTCCTCCCTCTCCTCCCCTCCTATACAGAAGTTGTATAAGAGTTTGAGTGAGGTGAAGTTGGAGGTAGAGACAGTGATAAAGACAGGAAGACAGATCGTTCAGAGACAGCAGACAGAGAAGCCTAAAGAGCTGGACGACAGACTCACTGCCCTCAAGCTGCTCTATAATCAACTGGGCGCGCAGGTCAGTGGCATCAGCCAATAGCACGCCTCAACCTAAATCCACTGCATCTCGTACAGAGCCAATGATTGGTTTAACTGGCCACAAAGGATTCTGGGAGATGGAGTTTGGTGTGTATTGGTTTTGTTTGGGGTGGTGCTTTTTTAAGTCGGGGAATAAATCAAGTTTATTTCAATGTAAAAGAATTGAATTGAATTCAGAGTGATTGATTAGATGAAGATGATTAAATTAGAAGTGAATGACAGGTATCTGTGAGATGTGTGTTTGTGTCTGTCAGGTGACGGAGGGAAAACAGGAACTAGAGAAGAGTCTGAAGTTGTCCAGGAAACTGCGTAAGGAGTTGAACAGCCTGACAGAGTGGCTAGCTGCTACGGACGCTGAGCTGACTAGGCGGTCTGCTGTGGAGGGGATGCCCAGTGATCTAGAGGCTGAGCTGGACTGGGCCAAGGTAGGAGGACAAACACACACACACACACACACACACACACACACACACACACACACACACACACACACACACACACACACACACACACACACACACACACACACACACGTAGGGACAGACCCACACACACACACGTAGGGACAGACCCACGCACACACACACACGTAGGGACAGACCCACACACACACACACGTAGGGACAGACCCACACACACACACGTAGGGACAGACCCACGCACACACACGTAGGGACAGACCCACACACACACACACACACACACACGTAGGGACAGACCCACACACACACACGTAGGGACAGACCCACGCACACACACGTAGGGACAGACCCACACACACACACGTAGGGACAGACCCACGCACACACACACACGTAGGGACAGACCCACACACACACACTAGGGACAGACCCACACACACACACACACACACACGTAGGGACAGACCCACGCACACACACACACGTAGGGACAGACCCACGCACACACACACGTAGGGACAGACCCACACACACGTAGGGACAGACCCACACACACAGACACGTGTAGTGATTTCCACCTGTGTTTGGTGGTTTCCCAGCTCCAGTAAGGTGGTGTGTAAGTGGTGTAATGGCAGTGGTTATCTCAGTGGGGAAGGAGGTCAGAGGGCTGTCAGACCTGCTCTGAATGTATACTCTCTCTGCTGCTGCTGATGGCACCCTAGTCCCTATATAGTGCACTACTTTAGACCAGGACCATAGGGCTCTGTTCCCTATATAGTGCACTACTTTAGACCAGGACCATAGGGCTCTGTTCCCTATATAGTGCACTACTTTAGACCAGGACCATAGGGCTCTGTTCCCTATATAGTGCACTACTTTAGACCAGGACCATAGGGCTCTGTTCCCTATATAGTGCACTACTTTAGACCAGGGTCCCCATGTTAAGGGAATAGGTTGCCATTTGTGACGCAGTCTGTTTTCCTAGATGGCCTGGTTGGTTGCCTAGCAACACGCTCGCTGTCAGTAAACAAACGGCTGATTGTCTGGTGAATTTACAGGCTTCTATTTCCATCAGCCCGTCAACACTCTGATGTGTTTCTCCTTCAGTCCATCTGAGAAGATGGGAGGCTGATGCTCTATAATCTATCTGGGTCGTGTTCCTCGTCTTCCATCAGGCTCTGATTGGATTCCACTCTTCAACATAAAATGATTTGACTCAATTTGTTTCTTTCACCCCTCCATGTGATTAACCTCCAAGACAATGTCACAATTCCCTACAGTGTTATGTCACAACCGTCCCTCTGTCTTCCAGGTTACTGTCTTATATAGGGTCCCTCTGTCCTCCAGGTTAGTGTCTTATATAGGGTCCCTCTGTCCTCCAGGTTAGTGTCTTATATAGGGTCCCTCTGTCCTCCAGGTTACTGTCTTATATAGGGTCCCTCTGTCCTCCAGGTTAGTGTCTTATATAGGGTCCCTCTGTCCTCCAGGTTAGTGTCTTATATAGGGTCCCTCTGTCCTCCAGGTTAGTGTCTTATATAGGGTCCCTCTGTCCTCCAGGTTAGTGTCTTATATAGGGTCCCTCTGTCCTCCAGGTTACTGTCCTCAGGCTCTCTCCACACAAGCTAGGGTTATGTCCTAAGTGTGTTGTCTCTCTTTCTCTCCCTCCCCTCTTCCCCCCTCCCTCCCTCTCTCCCCCAGGCAACCCAGAAGCAGACAGAGAAGCATGCTCCCCAGTTAAAGGCTGTAATGGAGTTGGCTGAAGCCTTGAAGGCAGTGCTGAGAGGTCAGGAGAGCCTGGTGGATGACAAGGTCCAGCTGCTCAACTGTAACTGGGTCGCTGTCACCTCCAGGAGTGAGGAGTGGTTAAAGCTGCTGCTGGTGAGTCTCTCTCTCTGTCTCTGTCTGCCCCCCCCCCCTCTCTCTCTCTCTGTCTCTGTCTGCCCCCCCTCTCTCTCTCTGTCTCTGTCTCTGTCTGTCCCCCCCCCCCCCCCCCTCTCTCTCTCTCTGTCTCTGTCTGTCCCCCCTCTCTCTCTCTCTCTGGCTCTGTCTGTCCCGCCTCTCTCTCTCTCTCTGTCTCTGTCTGCCCCCCCCTCTCTCTCTCTCTCTGTCTCTGTCTGCCCCCCCTCTCTCTCTCTGTCTCTGTCTCTGTCTCTGTCTCTGTCTGCCCCCCCCCCCCCCTCTCTCTCTCTCTGTCTCTGTCTGTCCCCCTCTCTCTCTCTCTCTGGCTCTGTCTGTCCCGCCTCTCTCTCTCTCTCTGTCTCTGTCTGGCCCCCCCCCCCCCTCTCTCTGTCTCTGTCTCTGTCTGTGTCTGCCCCCCCCCCTCTCTCTCTCTCTCTCTCTGTCTCTGTCTCTGTCTGTCCGTCTCTCCCTCCTCTTATCATGAGTCCCCAGCCTGGTCTAGCTGTCTCAGGTCTGTCTGAGTCCCTGTTGTGTCTGTTGTCTCTCTGTTATGGTTAAAGGGAGGAACACAGTGTATCAGGATGCATAGTTCATCACCTAGTGAATGTTACTGTGTCTGTCTGTCTACAGTAGAAACACTATGGTTCCATTGTTATATACACACACTGTAGTAGGGGACTGCTTCTAACGCTGTGCTGCATTCACACACACACACACACACACACACACACACACACACACACACACACACACACACACACACACACACACACACACACACACACACACACACACACACACACACACACACACACACACACACACACACACACACACACACACACACACACACACACACACACACACACACACACCCCACAGGACTACCAGAGCCAGGTGGAGACATTGGATGTGAATATGAAGGTGATAAAGGAGTGGATGGAGGGAGCAGAGAAAGAGATGGACCAGATAGAGAACCAGGGACCCAACGACCCTGTCCTCAAGGTACACAACACACCTGTCCTCAAGGTACACAACACACCTGTCCTCAAGGTACACAACACACCTGTCCTCAAGGTACACAACACACCTGTCCTCAAGGTACACAACACACCCTGTCCTCAAGGTACACAACACACCTGTCCTCAAGGTACACAATACACCTGTCCTCAAGGTACACAACGACCCTGTCCTCAAGGTACACAACACACCTGTCCTCAAGGTACACAATACACCTGTCCTCAAGGTACACAACACACCTGTCCTCAAGGTACACAACACACCTGTCCTCAAGGTACACAACACACCTGTCCTCAAGGTACACAACGACCCTGTCCTCAAGGTACACAACACACCTGTCCTCAAGGTACACAACGTCCCTGTCCTCAAGGTACACAACACACCTGTCCTCAAGGTACACAACACACCTGTCCTCAAGGTACACAACACACCTGTCCTCAAGGTACACAACACACCTGTCCTCAAGGTACACAACGACCCTGTCCTCAAGGTACACAACACACCTGTCCTCAAGGTACACAACACACCTGTCCTCAAGGTACACAACACACCTGTCCTCAAGGTACACAACACACCTGTCCTCAAGGTACACAACACACCTGTCCTCAAGGTACACAACACACCTGTCCTCAAGGTACACAACGACCCTGTCCTCAAGGTACACAACACACCTGTCCTCAAGGTACACAACACACCTGTCCTCAAGGTACACAACGACCCTGTCCTCAAGGTACACAACGACCCTGTCCTCAAGGTACACAACGACCCTGTCCTCAAGGTACACAACACACCTGTCCTCAAGGTACACAACACACCTGTCCTCAAGGTACACAACACTCCTGTCCTCAATGTCTCTTGGCTGGGTTGTTGTTGTGTGTGTGTGTGTGATTGTGTGTGTGTGTGTGTGTGTATGTGTGTATAATGACGGTGTGTGTATGTGTGTATAATGACGGTGTGTCTGTGTGTGTGTATATTGATGGTGTGTTTCTCAGGGTCTGCGTGGGGACTTGGAGGTGATGCATGGTAAGGTGGAGGCGGTGCGGGTGCTAGGCCGGGGTCTGCTGGGTACTCGTGGGGAACACTGCCAGGCACAGCTGTGGCCCAAACTGGAAAAGCTCAACCAGCGCTTTGACAGCATCGCACAGCGCATCACTGCAGGACAGGTACTGACCCCCTACCCTCTAACAAAGCCTTTTCATTGCAAAACCAAGAAGGCCTTATGAATTCAGTGCCTTTTGAAAACATCTCTCTCTATCCTCTACTGTCCTGTGTGTTAAATGACAAGAAGAGATCCTGTAGAAACAATCAAACAAGATTCTCAAATGGAAAAATATCTTAGTGATTTTTTAAGGCCATGATGCACAAAAGTGCAAAGTGCAAAGTGCAAAGGTTACATGATTGTGTGTGTGTGTGTGTGTGTGTGTGTGTGTGTGTGTGTGTGTGTGTGTGTGTGTGTGTGTGTGTGTGTGTGTGTGTGTGTGTGTGTGTGTGTGTGTGTGTGTGTGTGTGTGTGTGTGTGTGTGTGTGTGTGTGTGTGTGTGTGTGTGTGTGTGTGTGTAGGCTGCAGCATCAGCAGTGGAAGTGGAGCAGTTCCACAGTGAAGCTAAGATCTGGCTGGACCTGCTGGAGGAAGAAGAGAAACAGGGAGAGAACCTCAAGGAGGAAGATTTCACAGGACAGGACGGGGTAACACACACGCTTCTATTCTGTTCTGTTCTATTCTGTTCTATTCTATTCGGTTCTATTCTATTCTGTTCTATTCTGTTCTATTCTGTTCTATTCTATTCTGTTCTGTTCTATTCTGTTCTATTCTGTTCTATTCTATTCTGTTCTATTCTATTCTGTTATATTCTGTTCTATTCTGTTCTGTTCCATTCTATTCTGTTCTATTCTGTTCTATTCTGTTCTATTCTGTTCTATTCTGTTCTATTCTGTTCTGTTCCATTCTGTTCTGTTCCATTCTGTTCTATTCTATTCTGTTCTATTCTATTCTGTTGTATTCTATTCTGTTCTATTCTGTTATATTTTATGCTGTTATATTCTATTCTGTTCTATTATGTTCTATTTTTGTTCTTTCATTCAAGTAATGTCTACATATCTCTTTCTCTCTCTCTCTCTTTCACACACATTCTCTTCCCCTCTCTCTCCCCCATCTCTCTCCCCCCTTCTCTCCCCTCTCCCTCTCTATCTCTCCCCCTGATCCCCCCCATCTCTCTTTCTGGCTCTTGTCTCTGTTGTAGAACTGTGAGGAGGGGGCAGTGAAGGAGCTGCTGCTGAAAGGACAGAAGCTACAGAGGAGAGTTCCAGACCTGGACAAGAAAGAACAGATCAGAATCAAGCACAATCAGCTCAACACTAAATACAACAGTGTCATGGTGCAGAATACAGTCTTGGAATAATGACAACATTGAGAAAAATATAATTTTGTACCATTCTATCATTAGTTCACCTGATTGTGTGTGTGTGTGTGTGTGTGTGTGTGTGTGTGTGTGTGTGTGTGTGTGTGTGTGTGTGTGTGTGTGTGTGTGTGTGTGTGTGTGTGTGTGTGTGTGTGTGTGTGTGTGTGTGTGTGTGTGTGTGTGTGTGTGTGTGTGTAGGACCTGCGTGGTGTGAGGAGGAGGAAGGCCCTGGCGATAGCCCCCCAGTGGTACCAGTACCGTAGGAAGACTGATGACCTTCTCCAGTGGCTGGACGACATTGAGAGGAGCGTGGCTGAACTTCCTGATCCAGCAGAGGAACAGAGGGTTAAGGTGAAACCCTGTCTCTTCCTGTCTCTATATCTGTCTCTCCCCTTATATCTCACTCTGATCTAGCTGTCTCTCTCTCTTCTCCTCTCTTTCTGTCTCTCTTCTCCTCTCTTTCTGTCTCTCTTCTCCTCTCTTTCTGTCTCTCTTCTTCTCTTTATCTCTCTCTTCTCCTCTCTTTCTGTCTCTCTTCTCCTCTTTTTCTGTCTCTCTTCTCCTCTCTTTCTGTCTCTCTTCTCCTCTCTTTCTGTCTCTCTTATCCTCTATTTCTGTCTCTCTTCTCCTCTCTTTCTGTCTCTCTTCTCCTCTCTTTCTGTCTCTCTTCTCCTCTTTTTCTGCCCCTCTTCTCCTCTCTTTCTGTCTCTCTTCTCCTCTCGTTCTGTCTCTCTTCTCCTCTCTTTCTGTCTCTCTTCTCCTCTCTTTCTGTCTCTCTCTTCTCCTCTCTTTCTGTCTCTCTTCTCCTCTCTTTCTGTCTCTCTTCTCCTCTCTTTCTCTCTCTCTTCTCCTCTCGTTCTGTCTCTCTTCTCCTCTCTTTCTCTCTCTCTTCTCCTCTCTTTCTGTCTCTCTTCTCCTCTCTTTCTGTCTCTCTTCTCCTCTCTTTCTCTCTCTCTTCTCCTCTCTTTCTGTCTCTCTTCTCCTCTCTTTCTGTCTCTTTCTCCTCTCTTTCTCTCTCTCTTCTCCTCTCTTTCTGTCTCTCTTCTCCTCTCTTTCTGTGTCTCTTCTCCTTTCAGTTTAAATATGTATTTCTCTGAGTGTAATCTGACAGTGTGTGTGTGTCTTTGTTCCAGGTGATCAAAATGACATTCCGCTAAACTGAACTCCTCTTGAGAGTCACCTGTCATTCTCACCTGTACCTGAAACTACCAGCACTAGATGTCTGTCTGTCTGTCTTCCAGTCTGTCTTTCTGTCTTCCAGTCTGTCTTTCAGTCTGTCTTTCAGTCTGTCTGTCTTTCTGCCTGTCCGCTCATTTCACCGCTTCTTTTCTGCCCTGCCCTCTACGGGAGGATTTTACACATTTATTAAAGTCTATACCAGAAGAAACCAGACAGACTCTTATTGTGAATCTTCTCTCTCTTCATTTCCCTGATCTAACTGGAAAGAGTAGATGGTTCCTCCTCTTTCTGGGGAGAATGGTGTGTGTGTGTGTGTGTGTGTGTGTGTGTGTGTGTGTGTGTGTGTGTGTGTGTGTGTGTGTGTGTGTGTGTGTGTGTGTGTGTGTGTGTGTGTGTGTGTGTGTGTGTGTGTGTGTGTGTGTGTGTGTGTGTGTGTGTGTGTGTGTGTGTGTGTGTGTGTGTGACTGGTTTTCCCCCTGGGTGTGACTCTGGCTGGTTTTGTCCCGTCCACTAGGAGATTGGCTCAGAGTTCGATGAGAAGAGTGAGGATCTGAAAGAGGTGCAGGGATTGGCCAAAGCGCTGTCAGACGCAGGGGCGACCTCGCTGGTGCAGCCCCGCCTCCTCCAGCTCAACACGCGCTGGCAGGAGGTGGAGGCTAAATTCACCCCCTACCGCCGACAAAGTGTGAGTTCCCCCTGCCCCGTGCCAATCTGCCCCGTGCCAACTTGTCCCGTGACAACCAGGGTTGGGTTCAATTCCATTTAAATCCTGTTGAATTCAGGAAGTACACTGAAATTCCAATTCCAATTCTCTTCAATGCTTTTCAATGAGGAACATTTGGAATTGGAATTTGGTTTACTTTCTCAATTGATTGGAATTGAAAGCATTCCCTGGTGCCAACTTACCTCTGCCCGCTAGCTACTACAAACTAACTACTAACTATAACCTGCTGCCTCTAACCAGTAGGTTAACCGTGGGATTGAGCTGTCAGTGAAGTCACTGATCAATTAATCAAATAGGAAAGACAAATATCAATCAACTAATATCAATCAGTGAATATCAATATCAACATTAAATAAAGGGCTCCTGAATGAGTGTGATGCAAACACCAGACACACATATGATGTAGTTAACCTGTCTCTTCTAGTCCAGTCAGACAGCAGGTATATTCTAGTCCAGTCAGACAGCAGGTATATTCTAGTCCAGTCAGACAGCAGGTATATCCTAGTCCAGTCAGACAGCAGGTATATCCTAGTCCAGTCAGACAGCAGGTATATTCTAGTCCATTCAGACAGCAGGTATATCCTAGTCCAGTCAGACAGCAGGTATATTCTAGTCCAGTCAGACAGCAGGTATATTCTAGTCCAGTCAGACAGCAGGTATATCCTAGTCCAGTCAGACAGCAGGTATATCCTAGTCCAGTCAGACAGCAGGTATATTCTAGTCCAGTCAGACAGCAGGTATATCCTAGTCCAGTCAGACAGCAGGTATATTCTAGTCCAGTCAGACAGCAGGTATATCCTAGTCCAGTCAGACAGCAGGTATATCCTAGTCCAGTCAGACAGCAGGTATATCCTAGTCCAGTCAGACAGCAGGTATATCCTAGTCCAGTCAGACAGCAGGCATATTCTAGTCCAGTCAGACGGCAGGTATATCCTAGTCCAGTCAGACGGCAGGTATATTCTAGTCCAGTCAGACAGCAGATATATTCTAGTCCATTCAGACAGCAGGTATATTCTAGTCCAGTCAGACAGCAGGTATATTCTAGTCCAGTCAGATAGCAGGTATATTCTAGTCCAGTCAGATAGCAGGTATATCCTAGTCCAGTCAGACAGCAGGTATATTCTAGTCCAGTCAGACAGCAGGTATATTCTAGTACAGTCAGACAGCAGGTATATTCTAGTCCAGTCAGACAGCAGGTATATTCTAGTCCAGTCAGACAGCAGGTATATTCTAGTCCAGTCAGACAGCAGGTATATTCTAGTCCAGTCAGACAGCAGGTATATTCTAGTCCAGTCAGACAGCAGGTATATTCTAGTCCAGTCAGACAGCAGGTATATTCTAGTCCAGTCAGATAGCAGGTATATTCTAGTCCAGTCAGATAGCAGGTATATCCTAGTCCAGTCAGACAGCAGGTATATTCTAGTCCAGTCAGACAGCAGGTATATTCTAGTACAGTCAGACAGCAGGTATATTCTAGTCCAGTCAGACAGCTGGTATATTCTAGTCCAGTCAGACAGCAGGTATATTCTAGTCCAGTCAGACAGCAGGTATATTCTAGTCCAGTCAGACAGCAGGTATATTCTAGTCCAGTCAGACAGCAGGTATATTCTAGTCCAGTCAGACAGCAGGTATATTCTAGTCCAGTCAGATAGCAGGTATATTCTAGTCCAGTCAGATAGCAGGTATATTCTAGTCCAGTCAGACAGCAGGTATATTCTAGTCCAGTCAGACAGCAGGTATATTCTAGTCCAGTCAGACAGCAGGCATATCCTAGTCCAGTCAGACAGCAGGTATTTCCTAGTCCAGTCAGACAGCAGGTATATTCTAGTCCAGTCAGACAGCAGGCATATTCTAGTCCAGTCAGACAGCAGGTATATCCTAGTCCAGTCAGACAGCAGGTATATCCTAGTCCAGTCAGACAGCAGGTATATTCTAGTCCAGTCAGACAGCAGGTATATCCTAGTCCAGTCAGACAGCAGGTATATTCTAGTCCAGTCAGACAGCAGGTATATCCTAGTCCAGTCAGACAGCAGGTATATTCTAGTCCAGTCAGACAGCAGGTATATTGTAGTCCAGTCAGATAGCAGGTATATTCTAGTCCAGTCAGACAGCAGGTATATCCTAGTCCATTCAGACAGCAGGTATATTCTAGTCCAGTCAGACAGCAGGTATATTCTAGTCCAGTCAGACAGCAGGTATATTCTAGTCCAGTCAGACAGCAGGTATATTCTAGTCCAGTCAGACAGCAGGTATATCCTAGTCCAGTCAGACAGCAGGTATATCCTAGTCCAGTGAGACAGCAGGTATATTCTAGTCCATTCAGACAGCAGGTATATCCTAGTCCAGTCAGACAGCAGGTATATTCTAGTCCAGTCAGACAGCAGGTATATTCTAGTCCAGTCAGACAGCAGGTATATTCTAGTCCAGTCAGACAGCAGGTATATTCTAGTCCAGTCAGATAGCAGGTATATTCTAGTCCAGTCAGATAGCAGGTATATTCTAGTCCAGTCAGACAGCAGGTATATTCTAGTCCAGTCAGACAGCAGGTATATTCTAGTCCAGTCAGACAGCAGGCATATCCTAGTCCAGTCAGACAGCAGGTATTTCCTAGTCCAGTCAGACAGCAGGTATATTCTAGTCCAGTCAGACAGCAGGTATATTCTAGTCCAGTCAGACAGCAGGTATATCCTAGTCCAGTCAGACAGCAGGTATATCCTAGTCCAGTCAGACAGCAGGTATATTCTAGTCCAGTCAGACAGCAGGTATATCCTAGTCCAGTCAGACAGCAGGTATATTCTAGTCCAGTCAGACAGCAGGTATATCCTAGTCCAGTCAGACAGCAGGTATATTCTAGTCCAGTCAGACAGCAGGTATATTGTAGTCCAGTCAGATAGCAGGTATATTCTAGTCCAGTCAGACAGCAGGTATATCCTAGTCCATTCAGACAGCAGGTATATCCTAGTCCAGTCAGACAGCAGGTATATCCTAGTCCAGTGAGACAGCAGGTATATTCTAGTCCATTCAGACAGCAGGTATATTCTAGTACAGTCAGACAGCAGGTATATTCTAGTCCAGTCAGACAGCAGGTATATTCTAGTCCAGTCAGACAGCAGGTATATCCTAGTCCAGTCAGACAGCAGGTATATTCTAGTCCAGTCAGCTAGCAGTTCTCTTAACAAGGGTCTGTTAACAAGTTATTGAAGGCCCCAGAGCCAAGCCAACTAGATGACCTGTAGCCTTCAGACAGTATTACTGAGGGGATGATGACATGTAGCCTTCAGACAGTATTACTGAGGGGATGATGACATGTAGCCTTCAGACAGTATTACTGAGGGGATGATGACATGTAACCTTCAGACAGTATTACTGAGGGGATGATGACCTGTAGCCTTCAGACAGTATTACTGAGGGGATGATGACATGTAGCCTTCAGACAGTATTACTGAGGGGATGATGACATGTAGCCTTCAGACAGTATTACTGAGGGGATGATGACATGTAACCTTCAGACAGTATTACTGAGGGGATGATGACATGTAGCCTTCAGACAGTATTACTGAGGGGATGATGACATGTAGCCTTCAGACAGTATTACTGAGGGGATGATGACCTGTAGCCTTCAGACAGTATTACTGAGGGGATGATGACATGTAACCTTCAGACAGTATTACTGAGGGGATGATGACATGTAGCCTTCAGACAGTATTACTGAGGGGATGATGACATGTAGCCTTCAGACAGTATTACTGAGGGGATGATGACATGTAGCCTTCAGACAGTATTACTGAGGGGATGATGACCTGTAGCCTTCAGACAGTATTACTGAGGGGATGATGACCTGTAGCCTTCAGACAGTATTACTGAGGGGATGATGACCTGTAGCCTTCAGACAGTATTACTGAATGGGGGTTTTCTAGTTTTCCTCCTCAGTTGCATCATCCAGGTGTTCATCCCTCCATCCTTCCCTCAGTGTGTGAAGAAGCAGCATGTTACACACCTGGCCTCTGATTTGCTGTTCTGTTGTGTTATGTTTCTGGTTTCCTGCCTCACATCACCACCGCATGTCCTGTCAATCAACATGGGTTGTGTCAATCACAGTCACCTGACCCCTGTCTGGAGTCACAACCAATCAATGACCCCCATGTATGTATCCAGTCACCCAATGAAAACGCACCATACTCAACTCTTCACACAGGGCTCCACACACATGACTACCTGCCTGTGTGGCAGGGCTGATGAATGAAACATTGGATTGGTGTGGAGGAGTGGGTTTAGTCATGTGTGTTGGATCATAGGGACATTTGGCTGCTTTTAAAACATCCGTCACAAGCATCAGTAGACCACAAAACAAGACAAGCATCAGTAGACCACAAAACAAGACAGGCATCAGTAGACCACAAAACAAGACAGGCATCAGTAGACCACAAAACAAGACAAGTATCAGTAGACCACAAAACAAGACAAACATCAGTAGACCACAAAACAAGACAGGCATCAGTAGACCACAAAACAAGACAAGCATCAGTAGACCACAAAACAAGACAGGCATCAGTAGACCACAAAACAAGACAAGCATCAGTAGACCACAAAACAAGACAAGCATCAGTAGACCACAAAACAAGACAGGCATCAGTAGACCACAAAACAAGACAAGCATCAGTAGACCACAAAACAAGACAAGCATCAGTAGACCACAAAACAAGACAGGCATCAGTAGACCACAAAACAAGACAGGCATCAGTAGACCACAAAACAAGACAAGCATCAGTAGACCACAAAACAAGACAAGCATCAGTAGACCACAAAACAAGACAGGCATCAGTAGACCACAAAACAAGACAAGCATCAGTAGACCACAAAACAAGACAAGCATCAGTAGACCACAAAACAAGACAAGCATCAGTAGACCACAAAACAAGACAAGCATCAGTAGACCACAAAACAAGACAAGCATCAGTAGACCACAAAACAAGACAGGCATCAGTAGACCACAAAACAAGACAAGCATCAGTAGACCACAAAACAAGACAAGCATCAGTAGACCACAAAACAAGACAGGCATCAGTAGACCACAAAACAAGACAAACATCAGTAGACCACAAAACAAGACAAGCATCAGTAGACCACAAAACAAGACAAGCATCAGTAGACCACAAAACAAGACAGGCATCAGTAGACCACAAAACAAGACAAGCATCAGTAGACCACAAAACAAGACAAACCCACATGTAGTCTACGTCTGTCTATGCAATATTTGTCAAGGCATACAGTATCAACAGTGAACACACATGAACACTATGGTGGCTGTTTCTGTCACGGTACGTCAATGACCCCTACACTTCCTGTACTAATGGGGATCCATAATAATGGGGATCCATAATAATGGGGATCCATAATAATGGGGATCCATAATACTGGGGATCCATAATAAATACAAATACAAATGACCAGGTATTTACTGTGAAATCCCACTGTATTTACGCGGTATAGACCTATGACTACTGTCACTCTGTCCTCATGACTGACCCTACTCTGCCATAGCCTGGTTCCAGATCTGATGGTGTTGTGTAGCTGACTGGTTGGAACCAGGCTAACTTTAACATAACTCTTAACACACAACGCACGTCTTCGTGCCTGTCAAACCACAACGTGATCCATTTCTGATCATTGAGAAACAGAGCCGACATAAGAGGTGAGATGTCTTGATGTTGTTGTATCTGGGCTCAAGGTGAGTTGAAGTGCTGTTGTGAAGTTCTGGGCAACGCTGTTATGTGCATGATGGGATTGTTGGATGACTTCCATTGGGTTACAATTAAGAGCAATACACACAATATATACAGGAAAGGCACAACCACAGGGACACAATCAAGCATTTAACTGTACCTTTTACACCCCGCTGTGTTCTGTACATTTGACAAATCCACGTGTGAATCAGGCATAAGCCAATGATCTAGACTGAGTAACGAACTGTGTTTATGAAAGGATGGATTAAACACTACTGACTGGCTCATTAAACCCTCTTCTGCTCTGTCTGTCAGACTCTAAATGAACTTTACCGACACCAGTGTCCTCAATCACCTTTCTCCCTGTTCTTCAGTATTTACTCAGGTTTCTATAACCAACACATTATATCAGGTTGTCTATCCTCCTTTCTCTCTCTCTAATTCAACCTTTTCTTTAGTATTTACTCACATTTAAAGGTTCAATACTCTCACTCTGACCTCTTCATGTTTATCCATTTCTATTTTTACAACAAGACTGCTGAATCAATATCGGGACAAGGTTGTGAATTTCATTATACAAGTTCTATATAGGTGCTGTGGAAGTGGAAAGTTTCCAACGGATGAAAAATCGTTGACAACATTAAGGTTCCGTGTAAGAATGTGATATTCCCAGATAAAGTGTCTCATATGAGTCATGGAAGTAATTCAGAAGAACACTTAAGGACAGGAGAGAGAGTTATGAGTTACTGCGTCTTATGTTAATGTCCAGGAAGGAGTGTAAAAACTGAATGAAAATATATATTTTTAAAGATAAATAATGTAAAGAGATAGTGAGGGATTAGAGAGGTGTTGTACTAGAACACAGCACAGGACAACAAACACTGTCTTGACTCAACCCTCTGTGAAGGTATCTACAGTATATAGTGGTAGGGCACCTTACCCCCTCTGTGAAGGTATCTACAGTATATAGTGGTAGGGAACCTTACCCCCTCTGTGAAGGTATCTACAGTATGTAGTGGTAGGGTACCTTACCCCCTCTGTGAAGGTATCTACAGTATGTAATGGTAGGGAACCTTACCCACTCTGTGAAGGTATCTACAGTATATAGTGGTAGGGAACCTTACCCCCTCAGTGAAGGTATCTACAGTATATAGTGGTAGGGAACCTTACCCCCTCTGTGAAGGTATCTACAGTATGTAGTGGTAGGTAGCCTACCCCCTCTGTGAAGGTAACTACAGTATATAGTGGTAGGGAACCTTACCCCCTCTGTGAAGGTATCTACAGTATATAGTGGTAGGTAGCCTACCCCCTCTGTGAAGGTATCTACAGTATATAGTGGTAGGTAACCTAACCCCTCTGTGAAGGTATCTACAGTATATAGTGGTAGGGAACCTTACCCCCTCTGTGAAGGTATCTACAGTATATAGTGGTAGGTAGCCTAACCCCTCTGTGAAGGTATCTACAGTATATAGTGGTATGGAACCTTACCCCCTCTGTGAAGGTATCTACAGTATATAGTGGTAGGTAGCCTAACCCCTCTGTGAAGGTATCTACAGTATATAGTGGTAGGGAACCTTACCCCCTCTGTGAAGGTATCTACAGTATATAGTGGTAGGTAGCCTAACCCCTCTGTGAAGGTATCTACACTATATAGTGGTAGGTAACCTAACCCCTCTGTGAAGGTATCTACAGTATATAGTGGTAGGTAGCCTACCCCCTCTGTGAAGGTATCTACAGTATATAGAGGTAGGTAACCTACCCCTCTGTGAAGGTATCTACAGTATATAGTGGTAGGGAACCTTACCCCCTCTGTGAAGGTATCTACAGTATATAGTGGTAGGTAGCCTACCCCCTCTGTGAAGGTATCTACAGTATATAGTGGTAGGTAGCCTAACCCCTCTGTGAAGGTATCTACAGCATATAGTGGTAGGGCAAGGAGGTTTTCCTGACCAAGTACCAGAACAACTCCTGACCCCAGTAGGAATATCATCTGATGAGGATCTATCAGTAATAGAAAGCTTTGTGTTTAGTGTTGTTTAATATTGTATAGTTTGTGTAGTTCAGAATGACTTTGGGGTTATTGTTTAGTTATAATTGAGCATGTGTGTGTGTGCGTGTGCGTGTGTAGGAGTACCTGGGAGAGCTGCAGACCCTGCTGCGTTCCGTCTCTGAGACAGACTTCCAACTGAACTCTCCTGAGTACTGGCAGGCCGTCTTCTACAACCTACCCCAGCAGGGACAGTGCCTTCAGGTCAGTGTGCGTGTGTGTGTGTGTGTGTTTCATACTGTTGGTTTCAACCGTGTATATGTACTTGTGTGTGTGTGTGGTTAACATATGTGTGTTTGTGTATGTATGTGTGTGTGCGTGCCTGTCTGCCTACGTCCCTGTGTCTCAGGAGGTGAAGGTGAATCTGAAGAACCTCCGCCCCCCTGTAGAGGGCGCTCTAGCCAGGAGAGAGGAGGTGGTGGCCATCGCTACTCCAGCAGAGAGCACCAGGGTCCAGGAGACAGCTCTGCTGCTCAACACTAACTGGGACAAAGTCAACAAGCTGTACCTGGACAGGCTCAGGTAGAAATAATGGGAATCTATTGGGGACACACTGGGGTTACTAACTCTGGACAGGAAGGACTGGGTCAACAGGGGAAGACAAACTAGACCAGGGAGGGCCAACCCTCCTCATGGGGAGACACCAGGTGTGAGCTGTTTAACTAGGGGACGAGGGAGGGCCAACCCTCCTCATGGGGAGACACCAGGTGTGAGCTGTTTAACTAGGGGACGAGGGGTGGCCAACCCTCCTCATGGGGAGACACCAGGTGTTAGCTGTTTAACTAGGAGATGAGGGAGGGCCAACCCTCCTCATGGGGAGACGCCAGGTGTTAGCTGTTTAACTAGGAGACGAGGGAGGGCCAACCCTCCTCATGGGGAGACGCCAGGTGTGAGCTGTTTAACTAGGAGACGAGGGGTGGCCAACCCTCCTCATGGGGAGACGCCAGGTGTTAGCTGTTTAACTAGGGGACGAGGGGTGGCCAACCCTCCTCATGGGGAGACACCAGGTGTTAGCTGTTTAACTAGGGGACGAGGGGTGGCCAACCCTCCTCATGGGGAGACACCAGGTGTTAGCTGTTTAACTAGGGGACGAGGGGTGGCCAACCCTCCTCATGGGGAGACACCAGGTGTTAGCTGTTTAACTAGGGGACGAGGGGTGGCCAACCCTCCTCATGGGGAGACACCAGGTGTTAGCTGTTTAACTAGGGGACGAGGGAGGGCAAACCCTCCTCATGGGGAGACGCCAGGTGTTAGCTGTTTAACTAGGGGACGAGGGGTGGCCAACCCTCCTCATGGGGAGACGCCAGGTGTTAGCTGTTTAACTAGGAGACGAGGGGTGGCCAACCCTCCTCATGGGGAGACGCCAGGTGTTAGCTGTTTAACTAGGAGACGAGGGGTGGCCAACCCTCCTCATGGGGAGACGCCAGGTGTTAGCTGTTTAACTAGGAGACGAGGGAGGGCCAACCCTCCTCATGGGGAGACACCAGGTGTTAGCTGTTTAACTAGGGGACGAGGGGTGGCCAACCCTCCTCATGGGGAGACGCCAGGTGTGAGCTGTTTAACTAGGAGACGAGGGGTGGCCAACCCTCCTCATGGGGAGACGCCAGGTGTTAGCTGTTTAACTAGGAGACGAGGGGTGGCCAACCCTCCTCATGGGGAGACGCCAGGTGTTAGCTGTTTAACTAGGAGACGAGGGAGGGCCAACCCTCCTCATGGGGAGACGCCAGGTGTTAGCTGTTTAACTAGGGGACGAGGGGTGGCCAACCCTCCTCATGGGGAGACGCCAGGTGTTAGCTGTTTAACTAGGAGACGAGGGGTGGCCAACCCTCCTCATGGGGAGACGCCAGGTGTTAGCTGTTTAACTAGGGGACGAGGGAGGGCCAACCCTCCTCATGGGGAGACGCCAGGTGTTAGCTGTTTAACTAGGAGACGAGGGAGGGCCAACCCTCCTCATGGGGAGACGCCAGGTGTTAGCTGTTTAACTAGGAGACGAGGGAGGGCCAACCCTCCTCATGGGGAGACGCCAGGTGTTAGCTGTTTAACTAGGGGACGAGGGGTGGCCAACCCTCCTCATGGGGAGACACCAGGTGTTAGCTGTTTAACTAGGGGACGAGGGGTGGCCAACCCTCCTCATGGGGAGACACCAGGTGTTAGCTGTTTAACTAGGGGACGAGGGAGGGCCAACCCTCCTCATGGGGAGACGCCAGGTGTTAGCTGTTTAACTAGGGGACGAGGGGTGGCCAACCCTCCTCATGGGGAGACGCCAGGTGTTAGCTGTTTAACTAGGAGACGAGGGGTGGCCAACCCTCCTCATGGGGAGACGCCAGGTGTTAGCTGTTTAACTAGGAGACGAGGGGTGGCCAACCCTCCTCATGGGGAGACGCCAGGTGTTAGCTGTTTAACTAGGAGACGAGGGAGGGCCAACCCTCCTCATGGGGAGACACCAGGTGTTAGCTGTTTAACTAGGGGACGAGGGGTGGCCAACCCTCCTCATGGGGAGACGCCAGGTGTGAGCTGTTTAACTAGGAGACGAGGGGTGGCCAACCCTCCTCATGGGGAGACGCCAGGTGTTAGCTGTTTAACTAGGAGACGAGGGGTGGCCAACCCTCCTCATGGGGAGACGCCAGGTGTTAGCTGTTTAACTAGGAGACGAGGGAGGGCCAACCCTCCTCATGGGGAGACACCAGGTGTTAGCTGTTTAACTAGGGGACGAGGGGTGGCCAACCCTCCTCATGGGGAGACGCCAGGTGTTAGCTGTTTAACTAGGAGACGAGGGGTGGCCAACCCTCCTCATGGGGAGACGCCAGGTGTTAGCTGTTTAACTAGGGGACGAGGGAGGGCCAACCCTCCTCATGGGGAGACGCCAGGTGTTAGCTGTTTAACTAGGAGACGAGGGAGGGCCAACCCTCCTCATGGGGAGACGCCAGGTGTTAGCTGTTTAACTAGGAGACGAGGGAGGGCCAACCCTCCTCATGGGGAGACGCCAGGTGTTAGCTGTTTAACTAGGAGACGAGGGAGGGCCAACCCTCCTCATGGGGAGACACCAGGTGTTAGCTGTTTAACTAGGAGACGAGGGAGGGCCAACCCTCCTCATGGGGAGACGCCAGGTGTTAGCTGTTTAACTAGGAGACGAGGGGTGGCCAACCCTCCTCATGGGGAGACGCCAGGTGTTAGCTGTTTAACTAGGGGACGAGGGAGGGCCAACCCTCCTCATGGGGAGACGCCAGGTGTTAGCTGTTTAACTAGGAGACGAGGGAGGGCCAACCCTCCTCATGGGGAGACGCCAGGTGTTAGCTGTTTAACTAGGAGACGAGGGAGGGCCAACCCTCCTCATGGGGAGACGCCAGGTGTTAGCTGTTTAACTAGGGGACGAGGGAGGGCCAACCCTCCTCATGGGGAGACGCCAGGTGTTAGCTGTTTAACTAGGAGACGAGGGAGGGC
>NC_092095.1:69160486-69196254 GCF_045679555.1 Salvelinus alpinus
GTTTATAAAAACAGTTTCCTGTTGACAACATGATGACATGCTGTGTCAGCTAAACAGTTTATAAAAACAGTTTCCTGTTGACAACATGATGACATGCTGTGTCAGCTAAACAGTTTAATAAAACAGTTTCCTGTTGACAACATGATGACATGCTGTGTCAGCTAAACAGTTTATAAAAACAGTTTCCTGTTGACAACATGATGACATGCTGTGTCAGCTAAACAGTTTATAAAAACAGTTCAACCTGCTCAACCATGAAACAATGAACGGGTGCTTGTAGCTGATCGAATTAACATGTTGTATGACCTTTGCCCTGTGACCCTGTGGTGTGTCAGGAGCTGCAGGAGAGCGTGGGGGCCCAGGGAGGTGTGGTGGCAGGGCTGAACGCTGCAGGGAAGGAGATCATTGGTCAGAGTACCCAGGAGGGCGGAGCTCAGATCAGGCTACAGCTCAACACCCTCAACACACGCTGGGTGAACGTCACCCAGGAGATCGCAGAGAGGAAGAGGAGGTGTGTGTGTGTGTGTGTGTGTGTGTGTGTGTGTGTGTGTGTGTGTGTGTGTGTGTGTGTGTGTGTGTGTGTGTGTGTGTGTGTGTCTGCAGTACCAGTGTGTATGTCTGCAGTACCAGTGTGTATGTCTGCAGTACCAGTGTGTATATCTGCAGTATCAGTGTGTATGTTGGCAGTACCAGTGTGTATGTCTCCAGTATCAGTGTGTATGTCTGCAGTATCAGTGTGTATGTCTGCAGTACCAGTGTGTATGTCGGCAGTACCAGTGTGAATGTCGGCAGTACCAGTGTGTATGTCGGCAGTATCAGTGTGTATGTCTGCAGTACCAGTGTGTATGTCTGCAGTACCAGTGTGTATGTCTGCAGTACCAGTGTGTATGTCTGCAGTACCAGTGTGAATGTCTGCAGTACAAGTGTGAATGTCGGCAGTACCAGTGTGTATGTCGGCAGTACCAGTGTGAATGTCGGCAGTACCAGTGTGAATGTCTGCAGTACCAGTGTGAATGTCGGCAGTACCAGTGTGAATGTCGGCAGTACCAGTGTGAATGTCTACAGTACCAGTGTGAATGTCTGCACATCACATCCTGTCTGTTTTTACCGTCCGTCTGTATGTTAATATGTCCGTCAACTGCATTATGTGTCTCAACTATTCCCTGACTGAGTACTGTGTGTGTGTGTGTGTGTGTGTGTGTGTGTGTGTGTGTGTGTGTGTGTGTGTGTGTGTGTGTGTGTGTGTGTGTGTGTGTGTGTGTGTGTGTGTGTGTGTGTGTGTGCGTGCGTGCGTGCGTGCGTGCGTGCGTGCGTGCGTGCGTGCGTGCGTGCGTGTATACGGTATTCCTCCTAACTGTTCCCTGTGTGTGTCAGGTCTGCAGAGGCACGTACTGCAGCGATGGGGCTGCAGGAGGACATGGGGGAGTTCCTGTCCTGGCTGGATGAGGCTGAGGAGGTAGTGGCCATCCCCCTGACGCCTGGAGATCACCACCAGATGAACGCCACCCTGGAGAAAGTCACGGTACGGCCAACAACAAGTCTCACTAGTCTGTCTCCTAGTCTAGATTACTGGCCAGGGAACATCTCTCACTAGTCTGTCCCCTAGTCTAGATTACTGGCCAGGGAACATCTCTCACTAGTCTGTCCCCTAGTCTAGATTACTGGCCAGGGAACATCTCTCACTAGTCTGTCTCCTTGTCTAGATTACTGGCCAGGGAACATCTCTCACTAGTCTGTCTCCTAGTCTAGATTACTGGCCAGGGAACATCTCTCACTAGTCTGTCCCCTAGTCTAGATTACTGGCCAGGGAACATCTCTCACTAGTTTGTCTCCTAGTCTAGATTACTGGCCAGAGGACCTCTCACTAGTCTGTCTCCTAGTCTAGATTACTGGCCAGAGGACCTCTCACTAGTCTGTCTCCTAGTCTAGATTACTGGCCAGAGGACCTCTCACTAGTCTGTCTCCTAGTCTAGATTACTGGCCAGGGAACATCTCTCACTAGTCTGTCCCCTAGTCTAGATTACTGGCCAGGGAACATCTCTCACTAGTCTGTCTCCTAGTCTAGATTACTGGCCAGAGGACCTCTCACTAGTCTGTCTCCTAGTCTAGATTACTGGCCAGAGGACCTCTCAGTAGTCTGTCTCCTTGTCTAGATTACTGGCCAGGGAACATCTCTCATTAGTCTGTCTCCTAGTCTAGATTACTGTCCAGGGAACATCGCTCACTAGTCTGTCTCCTAGTCTAGATTACTGGCCAGGGAACATCTCTCACTAGTCTGTCTCCTAGCCTAGATTACTGGCCAGAGGACCTCTCACTAGTCTGTCTCCTAGTCTAGATTACTGGCCAGAGGACCTCTCACTAGTCTGTCCCCTAGTCTAGATTACTGGCCAGAGGACCTCTCACTAGTCTGTCCCCTAGCCTAGATTACTGGCCAGAGGACCTCTCACTAGTCTGTCTCCTAGTCTAGATTACTGGCCAGAGGACCTCTCACTAGTCTGTCCCCTAGTCTAGATTACTGGCCAGAGGACCTCTCACTAGTCTGTCCCCTAGCCTAGATTACTGGCCAGAGGACATCTCTCACCAGTCTGTCTCCTAGTCTAGATTACTGGCCAGGGAACATCTCTCACTAGTCTGTCTCCTAGTCTAGATTACTGGCCAGGGAACATCTCTCACTAGTCTGTCTCCTAGTCTAGATTACTGGCCAGGGAACATCTCTCACTAGTCTGTCTCCTAGTCTAGATTACTGGCCAGGGAACATCTCTCACTAGTCTGTCTCCTAGTCTAGATTACTGGCCAGGGAACATCTCTCACTAGTCTGTCTCCTAGTCTAGATTACTGTCCAGGGAACATCTCTCACTAGTCTGTCTCCTAGTCTAGATTACTGGCCAGGGAACATCTCTCACTAGTCTGTCTCCTAGTCTAGATTACTGGCCAGAGGACATCTCTCATTAGTCTGTCTCCTAGTCTAGATTACTGGCCAGGGAACATCTCTCACTAGTCTGTCCCCTAGTCTAGATTACTGGCCAGAGGACATCTCTCACTAGTCTGTCCCCTAGTCTAGATTACTGGCCAGAGGACATCTCTCACTAGTCTGTCTCCTAGCCTAGATTACTGGCCAGAGGACATCTCTCACTAGTCTGTCCCCTAGTCTAGATTACTGGCCAGAGGACCTCTCACTAGTCTGTCTCCTAGTCTAGATTACTGGCCAGAGGACCTCTCACTAGTCTGTCCCCTAGTCTAGATTACTGGCCAGAGGACCTCTCACTAGTCTGTCCCCTAGCCTAGATTACTGTCCAGAGGACCTCTCACTAGTCTGTCTCCTAGTCTAGATTACTGGCCAGAGGACCTCTCACTAGTCTGTCCCCTAGTCTAGATTACTGGCCAGAGGACCTCTCACTAGTCTGTCTCCTAGTCTAGATTACTGGCCAGAGGACCTCTCACTAGTCTGTCCCCTAGTCTAGATTACTGGCCAGAGGATATCTCTCACTAGTCTGTCTCCTAGTTTAGATTACTGGCCAGAGGACATCTCTCACTAGTCTGTCTCCTAGTCTAGATTACTGGCCAGAGGACATCTTTCACTAGTCTGTCCCCTAGTCTAGATTACTGGCCAGGGAACATCTCTCACTAGTCTGTCTCCTAGTCTAGATTACTGGCCAGAGGACATCTCTCACTAGTCTGTCCCCTAGTCTAGATTACTGGCCAGGGAACATCTCTCACTAGTCTGTCCCCTAGTCTAGATTACTGGCCAGAGGACATCTCTCACTAGTCTGTCTCCTAGTCTAGATTACTGGCCAGGGAACATCTCTCACTAGTCTGTCTCCTAGTCTAGATTACTGGCCAGGGAACATCTCTCACTAGTCTGTCTCCTAGTCTAGATTACTGGCCAGGGAACATCTCTCACTAGTCTGTCTCCTAGTCTAGATTACTGGCCAGGGGACATCTCTCACTAGTCTGTCTCCTAGTCTAGATTACTGGCCAGAGGACATCTCTCACTACTCTGTCTCCTAGTCTAGATTACTGGCCAGGGAACATCTCTCACTAGTCTGTCTCCTAGTCTAGATTACTGGCCAGAGGACATCTCTCACTAGTCTGTCCCCTAGTCTAGATTACTGGCCAGGGAACATCTCTCTCTAGTCTGTCCCCTAGTCTAGATTACTGGCCAGAGGACATCTCTCACTAGTCTGTCTCCTAGTCTAGATTACTGTCCAGGGAGCATCTCTCACTAGTCTGTCTCCTAGTCTAGATTACTGGCCAGGGAACATCTCTCACTAGTCTGTCTCCTAGTCTAGATTACTGGCCAGGGAACATCTCTCACTAGTCTGTCTCCTAGTCTAGATTACTGGGACACAGGTTGTGAAGGCCCCCAAAGCTACATACACCTATGTCCCACTGGCCACATCATTGATCAGTTTTTATTTCATTTATGATCTGTATTTGGAGATTGTCTATGTTCAAACACATATGTGTGTGTGTGTGTGTGTGTGTGTGTGGTGTGTGGTGTGTGGTGTGTGGTGTGTGTGTGTGTGTGTGTGTGTGTGTGTGTGTGTGTGTGTGTGTGTGTGTGTGTGTGTGTGTTTGTGTGTGTGTGTGTGTGTGTGTGTGTGTGTGTGTGTGTGTGTGTGTGTGTGTGTGTGTGTGTGTGTGTGTGTGTGTGTGTGTGTGTGTGTGTGTGTGTGTGTGTGTGTTTGTGCAGGCTCGTGTGTTGGAACTACCAGCCAGACAGAACAATGTGGATACCATCAACACGAGGACCGGCACCGTACCCCTCCCTGCTGACAAACAGAAAGAAATCAAGATGATCAACACACGCTGGGTACAGGTTAGTATCCCTTTCTATAGAGGAGCTTCTGTCCTATTTGAGGATGGATAAGATCAGTTGGATGTTGAACATGTTGACTACCCGATGTCTGCATTTCAACTTGTGTGTATGAGCAGTCTATGCTTTAGCTTAATGTTGGGTTCATGTGTAATGTTTTTTAGTGAATGATCAAGTGTACTGTATATTCCTTCCTACCATTGGAAATGCTCTTGAAATTCAACTAAAATGGCCCCCAACTCGGGGCCTCTCCCTCCTCCCTGTAGGAGACCTTTATACTGTGTGTGTGTGAGTGGACTGTATCCTGCTTCATATTAAGTTCCTTTTTTCCTTCAATATAATATTCCTGGATGTGCCTTCCTCCTCCCTACCATTGAAAACACTTGGGTCCTTCCTCTCCCTCCTCCCTATAGGTGTCTAAAGACCTGCCTGAGAAGCAGAAGCAGATTGAGAGCTTGCTGAAGGACCTGTCTCACTTCCAGGACCAGCTGACTTACCTCTCCTCCTGGACCTCAACCACCAGGACCACCCTAGAGGAAAACCCTGACAATGTGGAACCCAAGGTAGACTATCAATCCATCCAGTCATCCATCCATCTATCAGTCAATTTGTCCCTCCCTCCCTCCCTCCCTCCCTCCCTCCCTCCCTCCCTCCCTCCCTCCCTCCCTCCCTCCCTCCCTCCCTCCCTCCCTCCCTCCCTCCCTTCCTTCCTTGCTTCCTCCCTCCCTCCCTCCCTCCCTCCCTCCATCCATCCATGCCTACAGGGACCAAGGCCTATCTCAATTCATCTTTCCTTCATTCTTTGCATCCTCTCTCCACACCTCCTTCTCAAAACAGATGGGAGAAAACGGTCAATGGTGAGGGACCTTAGACCTACTTTTCTTCCAGCTGGAAAAGGAGGCTGGGAGAGAAGACGGGAGGAATGTCTGAAAGACAAATTAAGATTGAGAGTAGTTTCATGGTTTTGGAATGGTTTGTGATGTTTCAGCTCATAGATGAAGTCCAGGTCAAGAAGCCTGAGGTGGAGGGGGTGTTGGCTAAGGGCCAGGAGCTGTACAAGGACACGCCTCCCAGCCAACCAGAGAAGGAGAAGTACCACAGTCTGAGTGATGATTGGAGGGCCATTCAGGGGCAAATGATAGTACACCGAGAGAGGCTGGCCGCTCTGAGGATCCAGAAAACCACCAGTAAGGAGATGAGGGTGTGTGTGTGTGTGTGTGTGTGTGTGTGTGTGTGTGTGTGTGTGTGTGTGTGTGTGTGTGTGTGTGTGTGTGTGTGTGTGTGTGTGTGTGTGTGTGTGTGTGTGTGTGTGTGTGAGACCGTATGGCTACTGATTGTATCACGCTGCCCCCCTCCAGTTGAGACCCTCCAGGGAGACGCCCCAGCCCTGGCTCAGTTCAACAAGGCCTGGGCAGAGCTCTCTGATTGGCTATCCCTGCTGGATCAGATGGTACAGACACAGAGGGTGACCGTGGCCGACCTGGACGACATCAACCACATGATCGTCAAGACCAAGGTCAGGGGTCAACCAGTGTGTCACAGAGTGTGAGAGACTCCATTTAGCCGCTGAGACCCTGGCCTGTATTCATAAAGAGTCTCAGAGCAGGAGTGCTGATCTGGGATCAGGTTAGCCTTTTAGATCATAATGAATACTAGAGAGAGGACCAGATCATAGTGCTGATCTGGGATCAGTTTAGCCTTTTAAATCCTAATGAATACTAGAGAGAGGACCAGATCCTAGTGCTGATCTGGGATCAGGTTAGCCTTTTAGATCATAATGAATACCAGAGAGAGGACCAGATCCTAGTGCTGATCTGGGATCAGTTTAGCCTTTTAGATCATAATGAATACTAGAGAGGACCAGATCATAGTGCTGATCTGGGATCAGTTTAGCCTTTTAGATCATAATGAATACTAGAGAGAGGACCAGATCCTAGTGCTGATCTGGGATCAGGTTAGCCTTTTAGATCATAATGAATACTAGAGAGAGGACCAGATCCTAGTGCTGATCTGGGATCAGTTTGGCCTTTCGATCATAATGAATACATGATGACATGGACCGGGGGGGATCTGATCCTAGATCAGCACTCGTATTCTGAGACGCTTAGTGAACACAGGCACTGACCTGGCTCAAATACATGGGTAAAATACTTTTAAATACTTGACATCCAGATATTCATTGAAATGTTCTGTCGGTGTCTGTAGGGAGCACTGGGGGACATGGAGCGGCGGCGCCCCCAGCTGGAGGGTCAGCTGACTGCAGCCCAGAACCTGAAGAACAAAACCAACAACCAGGAGACACGAGCTGCTATCACCGACCGCAGTACGCCAACCACAACCATTACTTACTACGCTTACTGACTGCAAACGGACCGCAAACGGACCGCAAACGGACCGCAAACGGACCGCAAACGGACCGCAAACGGACCGCAAACTATCACCAATGACAATGATCTGACTACAAACTGTCATCAATGACTACAAACTGACCACAAACTGTTATTGCTAAACACAAACTCATCAATGACTCCATTAATAACCACAAACTATGTATCAGTATGGCCTGTTAGAGAACCTTGATTCAGCTCAGTCGCTGACTGAACAAACTAACTGATGCACTAATGTGTGTATGTGTGTGTGTGTGTGTGTGTGTGTGTGTGTGTGTGTGTGTGTGTGTGTGTGTGTGTGTGTGTGTGTGTGTGTGTGTGTGTGTGTGTGTGTGTGTGTGTGTGTGTGTGTGTGTGTGTGTGTGTGTAGTTGACAGGCTGCAGACCCACTGGGAGGAGTCACAGGGCAGACTGGCCGATAGACATCAACAGCTACAGAACATGCTGCAGGACTCCTCTGATTGGTTGGACGCCAGGAAGGAGGTGGAACCTCTCATCAAACGAGCCAATGACAAGCTGGAGTCGTGGCAGGATATTTCCTACACCATGGATGCTCTGAAGAAGCAAAACACTGACCTTAAGGTTACACACACATGCACACACAAACACTCACACACACACATACGTACACTCACATACGCACACACACACACATACGCACACACACACACATACGCCCACACACATACACACTCTACCTCTCTCTCTCTCTCTCTCTCTCTCTCTCTCTCTCTCTCTCTCTCTCTCTCTCTCTCTCTCTGTCTCTGTCTCTGTCTCTGTCTCTCTCTCTCTCTGTCTCTGTCTCTGTCTCTCTCTCTCTCTCTCTCTCTCTCTCTCAATTTCAATTCAATTTGCTTCATTGGCATGACGTAACAATGTACATATTGCCAAAGATTAACTTTGGATATTTACAATATGAAAATAATGAGAATCAAAATTGTCAACGGGACAACAGTAACAACAATAACCAAGTGTCAAAATAACCATACATTCAACAATAACAATAAGCATACAGTAGAGTACATGTGCAGGTTGATTGGTCTGTCAGACACTGTCCCTCAACTTATGGCAGGCAGCAATGTAGTGCGCTGCCAACCCACAGCTCTCTGCGTCCTCCCCCAACAGGACGGGTAGCCTACTCTCATCAGAGAGGTCTTTGAAACCTTGAATACTCTCTAATTGTTTTATATTTTTCAAATTTTGTCAGGAAATGCAGCTCCGTCTCAGGTTCTGCTGTTGTGCAGTGGTTGCACAGCCTTTCCTCTACAGGGAGCCAGGTTTTCCTGTGTCTACCCTTCTCAATGGCAAGGCTGTGGTCACTGAGCCTGTACTTGTCAAGGTTTTTTTAAGGTTTTGATCAGTAACCATGGTCAAATATTTAGCCACGGTGTACTGTCGATTTAGGGCCAGATAGCACTGCATTTTGCTTTGTGTTTGTGCTTGTGTTTCCCAATAAGTAATGTAGTTTTGTTTTGACTGTGTTGTAATTTGGTTTATTCTGATTGATTGGATGTTCTGGTCCTGAGGCTTCAGTGTGTTAGTGGAACAGGTTTGTGAACTCAGCCCCAGGACCAGCTGGATGAGGGGACTCTTTTCTTTGCTCAGCTCTTGGCATTGCAGAGCTTGGTAACGATATGAGAGGGGGTCACTGTATTTTAGATGTTTCCAAAACTTAATTGCTGTATTTTGAGTTTTTATTATTAGTGGATATTGGCCTAATTCTGCCCTGCATGCATTGTTTGTAGTTTTCCTCTGGACATGTAGGAGAATCTTACAGAACTCTGCATGCAGGGTTTCAATGGGGTGTTTGTTCCATTTGATGAAATCTTGTTTTGCAAGTGGACCCCACACCTCGCTGCCATAAAGTGCAATTGGTTCAATGACATATTAAATTAGTTGTAGCCAAATTTTGGTCTAATTCCCTGAGATCTGGATCTTCTCAGGAAAATCATTATTTTAGTATTTTTGGGGTTTACTGCCAGGGCCCAGGTCTGGCAGTACTGCTCTAGCAGGTCCAGGCTCTGCTGTAGGCCATGTGCTGTGGGTGACAGCAGGCATAGGTCATCTGCGAAGAGTAGGCATTTAACCTCTGGATTGTGGAGACTAACACCAGGGGCTGAGGATGTTTCTAGAATAGTGGCCAATTCGTTGATGTAAATATTGAAGAGGGCAGGGCTCAGATTGCAACCGTGGCGAACCCTCTCTCGCTCTCTCTCTCTCTCTCTCTCTCTCACACACACACACACACACACACACACACACACACACACACACACACACACACACACACACACACACACACACACACACACACACACACACACACACACACAAACACACACACACACTTGATCATGTGCAGCACAGAGTGTAGATGATTCCAGAAAGGTAATATGTGTAAAGCTGCGAGGCGTCTCTCTGATAAGGACTAGATGAGGAAGCCTCATCACTACAGTATAACAGGATGAGACTGTAATGAGACTAGAGTGGCACAGCCTGGAATAGTGAATATTACAATATCCAACAGGCCTGTTGTAGCACTCTGCTCAGCAACGTTTCCAGGAATCATGTTACAGTCCCTGTGTTGTTATGACTCCCTCTAGTCTCGTTAGAGGAACAACTGATATGAATGTTCTTCCATCCTGGATCTTCATTTGTTGAGTCAGGTGTTGTTGCTAGGCTACAACTAAAACTCTAGATTGAGGACTTCCAATCAGAGCCGTATATTTAGAGGATCTCTGTCTCTGCTTCCTCTGGGTTGTTACTGTGTATTAGGGTGATGTTCTGTATCGTTATTTTATGTCTTTATCTATAACTGTTTTCTGTGGTCTCAACAGCTGTTTGTGAAGGAGCTGCACCAGTGGCAGGGTCAGGTGGACGTGACCAATGACCTGGCAGGGAAGCTGTTAACCCTTTACACCACCGACCACACACACAAGGTCACACAGATGACCGACGCCATGAACGTTACCTGGGAGCACATCAACAAACGGTGAGTCAGTCTGTTGTTCTGTCAACCAGTCAGTCAGTTAGTTAGTCAGTTAGTCAACCAGTCAGTCAGTTAGTTAGTCAGTTAGTCAACCAGTCAGTCTGTTATTCTGTCAGTCAGTTAGTCAACCAGTCAGTCAACCAGTCAGTCAGTCAGTCAGTCAGTCAACCAGTCAGTCAGTCAACCAGTCAGTCAGTCAGTCAACCAGTCAGTCATTCAGTCAGTCAGTCAACCAGTCAGTCAGTCAACCAGCCAGTCAGTCATTCAGTTAATCAGTCAGTAAGTTAGTCAGTCAACCAGTCAGTCAGTCAGTCATTCAGTTAATCAGTCAGTCAGTCAGTCAGTTAGTCAGTCATTCAGTCAGTCAACCAGTCAGTCAGTCAACCAGTCAGTCAACCAGTCAGTCAGTCAACCAGTCAGTCAGTCAGTCAGTCAACCAGTCAGTCAGTCAGTCAGTCAGTCAACCAGTCAGTCAGTCAGTCAGTCAGTCAGTCAACCAGTCAGTCAGTCAGTTAGTCAGTCAACCAGTCAGTCAGTTAGTCAGTCAACCAGTCAGTCAGTCAGTCAACCAGTCAGTTAGTTAGTTAGTCAGTCAGTCAGTCAGTTAATCAGTCAACCAGTCAGTCAGTTAGTCAGTCAACCAGTCAGTCAGTCAGTCAGTTAGTTAGTTAGTTAGTCAACCAGTCAGTCAGTCAGTCAGTCAGTCAGTTAGTTAGTTAGTCAACCAGTTAGTCAGTCAGTCAGTCAGTCAGTTAATCAGTCAACCAGTCAGTCAGTTAGTCAGTCAACCAGTCAGTCAGTCAGTTAGTTAGTTAGTTAGTCAGTCAGTCAGTCAGTCAGTTAGTTAGTCAACCAGTTAGTCAGTCAGTCAGTCAGTTAGTTAGTTAGTCAACCAGTGAGTCAGTCAGTCAGTCAGTTAGTTAGTTAGTCAACCAGTTAGTCAGTCAGTCAGTCAGTCAATCAGTTAATCAGTTAGTCAGTTAGTCAGTCAGTCAGTCAGTTAGTTAGTCAGTCAACCAGTCAGTCAGTCAGTCAGTTAGTTAGTCAGTCAGTCAGTCAGTCAGTTAGTTAGTTTGTTTGTCAACCAGTCAGTCAGTTAGTCAGTTAGTTAGTTAGTCAACCAGTCAGTCAGTCAGTTAGTTAGTCAGTTAGTTAGTTAGTCAGTCAGTCAGTTAGTTAGTTAGTTAGTCAACCAGTCAGTCAGTTAGTTAGTTAGTCAGTCAGTCAGTCAGTTAGTTAGTCAACCAGTCAGTCAGTCAGTTAGTTAGTCAGTTAGTTAGTCAGTCAGTCAGTCAGTCAGTCAGTTAGTCAGTCAGTCAGTCAGTCAGTCAGTTAGTTAGTCAACCAGTCAGTCAGTCAGTCAGTTAGTTAGTTAGTTAGTCAGTCAGTTAGTTAGTTAGTTAGTCAGTTAGTTAGTTAGTTAGTCAGTCAGTCAGTTAGTTAGTTAGTTAGTTAGTTAGTTAGTTAGTTAGTTAGTTAGTTAGTTCGTTAGTTAGTCAGTTATTAGTTAGTCAGTTAGTTAGTTAGTTAGTCCGTCAGTTAGTTAGTTCGTTAGTCAGTCAGTTAGTTAGTTAGTCAGTTAGTTAGTTAGTCAGTCAGTTAGTTCGTTAGTTAGTCAACCAGTCAGTCAGTTAGTTAGTTAGTCAGTCAGTCAGTCAGTTAGTTAGTCAACCAGTCAGTCAGTCAGTTAGTTAGTCAGTTAGTCAGTCAGTCAGTCAGTTAGTTAGTCAGTCAGTCAGTCAGTCAGTCAGTTAGTTAGTCAACCAGTCAGTCAGTCAGTCAGTTAGTTAGTCAGTCAGTTAGTTAGTTAGTCAACCAGTCAGTTAGTCAGTCAGTTAGTTAGTCAGTCAGTCAGTCAGTTAGTTAGTCAACCAGTCAGTCAGTCAGTTAGTTAGTCAGTCGGTCAGTCAGTAAGTCAGTCAGTCAGTTAGTTAGTTAGTCAGTCAGTTAGTTAGTTAGTCAACCAGTCAGTTAGTCAGTCAGTCAGTTAGTCAGTTAGTTAGTTAGTCAACCAGTCAGTCAGTCAGTTAGTTAGTCAGTTAGTTAGTTAGTCAGTCAGTCAGTTAGTTAGTTAGTTAGTCAACCAGTCAGTCAGTTAGTTAGTTAGTCAGTCAGTCAGTCAGTTAGTTAGTCAACCAGTCAGTCAGTCAGTTAGTTAGTCAGTTAGTTAGTCAGTCAGTCAGTCAGTCAGTCAGTCAGTCAGTCAGTCAGTCAGTCAGTCAGTTAGTCAGTCAGTCAGTCAGTCAGTTAGTTAGTCAACCAGTCAGTCAGTCAGTCAGTTAGTTAGTTAGTCAGTCAGTCAGTCAGTTAGTTAGTTAGTTAGTTAGTCAGTTAGTTAGTTAGTTAGTTAGTTAGTTAGTTAGTTAGTTAGTTAGTCAGTTATTAGTTAGTCAGTTAGTTAGTTAGTTAGTTAGTCCGTCAGTTAGTTAGTTAGTTAGTTAGTCAGTCAGTCAGTTAGTTAGTTAGTCAGTTAGTTAGTTAGTCAGTCAGTTAGTTAGTCAACCAGTCAGTCAGTCAGTCAACCAGTCAGTTAGTTAGTTAGTCAGTCAGTCAGTCAGTTAATCAGTCAACCAGTCAGTCAGTTAGTCAGTCAACCAGTCAGTCAGTCAGTCAGTTAGTTAGTTAGTTAGTCAACCAGTCAGTCAGTCAGTCAGTCAGTCAGTTAGTTAGTTAGTCAACCAGTTAGTCAGTCAGTCAGTCAGTCAGTTAATCAGTCAACCAGTCAGTCAGTTAGTCAGTCAACCAGTCAGTCAGTTAGTTAGTTAGTTAGTCAGTCAGTCAGTCAGTCAGTTAGTTAGTCAACCAGTTAGTCAGTCAGTCAGTCAGTTAGTTAGTTAGTCAACCAGTGAGTCAGTCAGTCAGTCAGTTAGTTAGTTAGTCAACCAGTTAGTCAGTCAGTCAGTCAGTCAATCAGTTAATCAGTTAGTCAGTTAGTCAGTCAGTCAGTCAGTTAGTTAGTCAGTCAACCAGTCAGTCAGTCAGTCAGTTAGTTAGTCAGTCAGTCAGTCAGTTAGTTAGTTTGTTTGTCAACCAGTCAGTCAGTTAGTCAGTTAGTTAGTTAGTCAACCAGTCAGTCAGTCAGTTAGTTAGTCAGTTAGTTAGTTAGTCAGTCAGTCAGTTAGTTAGTTAGTTAGTCAACCAGTCAGTCAGTTAGTTAGTTAGTCAGTCAGTCAGTCAGTTAGTTAGTCAACCAGTCAGTCAGTCAGTTAGTTAGTCAGTTAGTTAGTCAGTCAGTCAGTCAGTCAGTCAGTCAGTTAGTCAGTCAGTCAGTCAGTCAGTCAGTTAGTTAGTCAACCAGTCAGTCAGTCAGTCAGTTAGTTAGTTAGTTAGTCAGTCAGTTAGTTAGTTAGTTAGTCAGTTAGTTAGTTAGTTAGTTAGTTAGTTAGTCAGTCAGTCAGTTAGTTAGTTAGTTAGTTAGTTAGTTAGTTAGTTAGTTAGTTAGTTCGTTAGTTAGTCAGTTATTAGTTAGTCAGTTAGTTAGTTAGTTAGTCCGTTAGTTAGTTCGTTAGTCAGTCAGTTAGTTAGTTAGTCAGTTAGTTAGTTAGTCAGTCAGTTAGTTCGTTAGTTAGTCAACCAGTCAGTCAGTTAGTTAGTTAGTCAGTCAGTCAGTCAGTTAGTTAGTCAACCAGTCAGTCAGTCAGTTAGTTAGTCAGTTAGTCAGTCAGTCAGTCAGTTAGTTAGTCAGTCAGTCAGTCAGTCAGTCAGTTAGTTAGTCAACCAGTCAGTCAGTCAGTCAGTTAGTTAGTCAGTCAGTTAGTTAGTTAGTCAACCAGTCAGTTAGTCAGTCAGTTAGTTAGTCAGTCAGTCAGTCAGTTAGTTAGTCAACCAGTCAGTCAGTCAGTTAGTTAGTCAGTCGGTCAGTCAGTAAGTCAGTCAGTCAGTTAGTTAGTTAGTCAGTCAGTTAGTTAGTTAGTCAACCAGTCAGTTAGTCAGTCAGTCAGTTAGTCAGTTAGTTAGTTAGTCAACCAGTCAGTCAGTCAGTTAGTTAGTCAGTTAGTTAGTTAGTCAGTCAGTCAGTTAGTTAGTTAGTTAGTCAACCAGTCAGTCAGTTAGTTAGTTAGTCAGTCAGTCAGTCAGTTAGTTAGTCAACCAGTCAGTCAGTCAGTTAGTTAGTCAGTTAGTTAGTCAGTCAGTCAGTCAGTCAGTCAGTCAGTCAGTCAGTTAGTCAGTCAGTCAGTCAGTCAGTTAGTTAGTCAACCAGTCAGTCAGTCAGTTAGTTAGTTAGTCAGTCAGTCAGTCAGTTAGTTAGTTAGTTAGTCAGTTAGTTAGTTAGTTAGTTAGTTAGTTAGTTAGTTAGTTAGTTAGTTATTAGTTAGTCAGTTAGTTAGTTAGTTAGTTAGTTAGTCCGTCAGTTAGTTAGTTAGTTAGTTAGTCAGTCAGTCAGTTAGTTAGTTAGTCAGTTAGTTAGTTAGTCAGTCAGTTAGTTAGTTAGTTAGTCAACCAGTCAGTCAGTTAGTTAGTTAGTCAGTCAGTCAGTCAGTTAGTTAGTCAACCAGTCAGTCAGTCAGTCAGTTAGTTAGTCAGTTAGTTAGTCAGTCAGTCAGTCAGTTAGTTAGTCAGTCAGTCAGTTAGTTAGTCAACCAGTCAGTCAGTCAGTCAGTTAGTTAGTCAGTCAGTTAGTTAGTTAGTCAACCAGTCAGTTAGTCAGTCAGTTAGTTAGTCAGTCAGTCAGTCAGTTAGTTAGTCAACCAGTCAGTCAGTCAGTTAGTTAGTCAGTCGGTCAGTCAGTAAGTCAGTCAGTCAGTTAGTTAGTTAGTCAGTCAGTTAGTTAGTTAGTCAACCAGTCAGTTAGTCAGTCAGTCAGTTAGTCAGTCAGTCAGTCAGTCAGTCAGTTAGTCAACCAGTCAGTCAGTCAGTTAGTCAACCAGTCAGTCAGTCAGTCAGTCAGTCAGTCAACCAGTCAGTTAGTCAACCAGTCAGTCAGTCAGTCAGTCAGTCAGTCAGTCAGTCAGTCTGCATCAGTCCCACATGCTCCTGAAAGCACTTCATCATGCTGTCTCTCAGTACATCTGAACACACACACAATGCACAGTACACCTGAACACACACACAATGCACAGTACATCTGAACACACACACAATGCACAGTACATCTGAACACACACACACATTGACCCTCACTGTTAGTTCTACTAAATTTCCCCTGACAGGCCAGATCATAACACTGACGTATGACCCCAGTTTGCCCTCTGAACTTGTGACCTGTGTGTGTGTGTAGAGGTGCTAACAACAGTGTCTGTATACAGTGGGGAGAACAAGTATTTGATACACTGCCGATTTTGCAGGTTTTCCTACTTACAAAGCATGTAGAGGTCTGTAATTTCTATCATGGGTACACTTCAACTATGAGAGACGGAATCTAAAACAAAAATCCAGAAAATCACATTGTATGATTTTTAAGTAATTAATTTGCATTTTATTGCATGACATAAGTATTTGATACATCAGAAAAGCAGATCTTAATATTTGGTACAGAAACCTTTGTTTGCAATTACAGAGATCATACGTTTCCTGTAGTTCTTGACCAGGTTTGCACACACTGCAGCAGGGATTTTGGCCCACTCCTCCATACAGATCTTCTCCAGATCCTTCAGGTTTCGGGGCTGTCGCGGGGCTATACGGACTTTCAGCTCCCTCCAAAGATTTTCTATTGGGTTCAGGTCTGGAGACTGGCTAGGCCACTCCAGGACCTTGAGATGCTTCTTACGGCGCCACTCCTTAGTTGCCCTGGCTGTGTGTTTCGGGTCGTTGTCATGCTGGAAGACCCAGCCACGACCCATCTTCAATGCTCTTACTGAGGGAAGGAGGTTGTTGGCCAAGATCTCGCGATACATGGCCCCATCCATCCTCCCCTCAATACGGTGCAGTCATCCTGTACCCTTTGCAGAAAAGCATCCCCAAAGAATGATGTTTCCACCTCCATGCTTCACGGTTGGGATGGTGTTCTTGGGGTTGTACTCATCCTTCTTCTTCCTCCAAACACGGCGAGTGGAGTTTAGACCAAAAAGCTCTATTTTTGTCTCATCAGACCACATGACCTGCTCCCATTCCTCCTCTGGATCATCCAGATGGTCATTGGCAAACTTCAGACGGGCCTGGACATGCGCTGGCTTGAGCAGGTGGACCTTGCGTGCGCTGCAGGATTTTAATCCATGACGGTGTAGTGTGTTACTAATGGTTTTCTTTGAGACTGTGGTCCCAGCTCTCTTCAGGTCATTGACCAGGTCCTGCCGTGTAGTTCTGGGCTGATAACTCACCTTCCTCATGATCATTGATGCCCCACGAGGTGAGATCTTGCATGGAGCCCCAGACCGAGGGTGATTGACCGTCATCTTGAACTTCTTCCATTTTCTAATAATTGCGCCAACAGTTGTTGCCTTCTCACCAAGCTGCTTGCCTATTGTCCTGTAGCCCATCCCAGCCTGTTGCATGTCTACAATTTTATCCCTGATGTCCTTATACAGCTCTCTGGTCTTGGCCATTGTGGAGAGGTTGGAGTCTGTTTGATTGAGTGTGTGGACAGGTGTTTTTTATACAGGTAACGAGTTCAAACAGGTGCAGTTAATACAGGTAATGAGTGGAGAACAGGAGGGCTTCTTAAAGAAAAACTAACAGGTCTGTGAGAGCCGGAATTCTTACTGGTTGGTAGGTGATCAAATACTTATGTCATGCAATAAAATGCAAATTAATTACTTAAAAATCATACAATGTGATTTTCTGGATTTTTGTTTTAGATTCCGTCTCTCACAGTTGAAGTGTACCTATGATAAAAATTACAGACCTCTACATGCTTTGTAAGTAGGAAAACCTGCAAAATCGGCAGTGTATCAAATACTTGTTCTCCCCACTGTATATGTTCATATTTCTGTATGTAGTGTCGGGGACCGTGAGGTGGCTCTGTCAGCTGCTCTGAGGCTGCTGCAGCAGTTCTACCTGGATCTGAAGGAGTTCCTTAACTGGCTGACGGAGGCAGAGACCACCTGTAACGTCCTGCTGGACGCATCACACAAGGAGAGGCTGCTGGAAGACCCTGAGGCTGTACGACACCTGCTGGGGCAGTTCCAGGTACTCACACTCAGTTCATACTGTAGAGTCAGTCACCAGCTGGGTTAGTTCCAGGTACTCACACTCAGTTCATACTGTAGAGTCAGACACCTGCTGGGGCAGTTCCAGGTACTCACACTCAGTTCATACTGTAGAGTCAGTCACCTGTGGGGGCAGTTCCAGGTACTCACACTCAGTTCATACTGTAGAGTCAGTCACCTGCGGGGGCAGTTCCAGGTACTCACACTCAGTTCATACTGTAGAGTCAGTCACCTGCTGGGTCAGTTCCAGGTACTCACACTCAGTTTATACTGTAGAGTCAGACACCTGCTGGGGCAGTTCCATGTACTCACACTCAGTTCATACTGTAGAGTCAGACACCTGCTGGGGCAGTTCCAGGTACTCACACTCAGTTCATACTGTAGAGTCAGTCACCTGCGGGGGCAGTTGCAGGTATTCACACTCAGTTCATACTGTAGAGTCAGACACCTGCTGGGGCAGTTCCAGGTACTCACACTCAGTTCATACTGTAGAGTCAGTCATCTGCTGGGTCAGTTCCAGGTACTCACACTCAGTTCATACTGTAGAGTCAGTCATCTGCTGGGTTAGTTCCAGGTACTCACACTCAGTTCATACTGTAGAGTCAGACACCTGCTGGGGCAGTTCCAGGTACTCACACTCAGTTCATACTGTAGAGTCAGTCATCTGCTGGGTCAGTTCCAGGTACTCACACTCAGTTCATACTGTAGAGTCAGTCATCTGCTGGGTCAGTTCCAGGTACTCACACTCAGCTCATACTGTAGAGTCAGTCATCTGCTGGGTCAGTTCCAGGTACTCACACTCAGTTCATACTGTAGAGTCAGTCATCTGCTGGGTCAGTTCCAGGTACTCACACTCAGTTCATACTGTAAAGTCAGTCATCTGCTGGGTTAGTTCCAGGTACTCACACTCAGTTCATACTGTAGAGTCAGTCACCTGCTGGGTTAGTTCCAGGTACTCACACTCAGTTCATACTGTAGAGTCAGTCACCTGCTGGGTTAGTTCCAGGTACTCACACTCAGTTCATACTGTAGAGTCAGTCACCTGCGGGGGCAGTTCCAGGTACTCACACTCAGTTCATACTGTAGAGTCAGTCACCTGCTGGGGCAGTTCCAGGTACTCACACTCAGTTCATACTGTAGAGTCAGACATCTGCTGGGGCAGTTCCAGGTACTCACACTCAGTTCATACTGTAGAGTCAGACACCTGCTGGGGCAGTTCCAGGTACTCACACTCAGTTCATACTGTAGAGTCAGTCACCTGCGGGGGCAGTTGCAGGTATTCACACTCAGTTCATACTGTAGAGTCAGTCATCTGCTGGGTCAGTTCCAGGTACTCACACTCAGTTCATACTGTAGAGTCAGTCATCTGCTGGGTTAGTTCCAGGTACTCACACTCAGTTCATACTGTAGAGTCAGACACCTGCTGGGGCAGTTCCAGGTACTCACACTCAGTTCATACTGTAGAGTCAGTCATCTGCTGGGTCAGTTCCAGGTACTCACACTCAGTTCATACTGTAGAGTCAGTCATCTGTTGGGTCAGTTCCAGGTACTCACACTCAGTTCATACTGTAGAGTCAGTCATCTGCTGGGTCAGTTCCAGGTACTCACACTCAGTTCATACTGTAGAGTCAGTCATCTGCTGGGTCAGTTCCAGGTACTCACACTCAGTTCATACTGTAGAGTCAGTCATCTGTTGGGTCAGTTCCAGGTACTCACACTCAGTTCATACTGTAGAGTCAGTCATCTGCTGGGTTAGTTCCAGGTACTCACACTCAGTTCATACTGTAGAGTCAGTCACCTGCTGGGTTAGTTCCAGGTACTCACACCTAGTTCATACTGTAGAGTCAGTCATCTGCTGGGTCAGTTCCAGGTACTCACACTCAGTTCATACTGTAGAGTCAGTCACCTGCTGGGGCAGTTCCAGGTACTCACACACACAAACTGTTGATACTGTAGAGTCAATTCAGAGTCAGTTCAGAATCAGTTTATAGACTTAGTTAAGAGTCATTTCATAGACTCAATTCAACAAAGTTAAATTGTTGAGTCATCTTTCAGTTGAGTCAGCTCAGCTTGAGTGGCATTAGTGTGAAGTGTCTCAGGGTGGGGGAGGTGTCAGTACAGTACAGTATGTGCAGGGTTTGTGATGTGTCCTAGAAAGCAGCCAGTAGTCTGAGCCAGTCTCTTGTCCTCAGTACCTTCCCCTGCCTGACATGTGTGTCCCTCAATACCCCGGCTGGTATGACAGGAATGTTGGGCCTGGCTGGGGGGACGAGACAAGGTCCAGACTCCAAGGAGCGGACAAAGACAGGACCCCCCCCCCCTCCAACTCACACTGTATTGTGGGTTGTGAAGAGAAGGGCCTGTTCTGAGTTTGGAAAAGGAACATTTCTGACCCTCTGTGCAGCAGTAGTCGCCCACTTTCTCCACTCTCTCCCCCAGTGAACAACAGTCGCTGTGTGTCGGACATCAACCAGCCTTCTGTACCTCATTCTATTGGGTCTCTCCCTCTTCCTCACACACATGCACACGAGCAGACACTCACACACACACACACACACACACACACACACACACACACACACACACACACACTCACACACACACTCACATAGGCATAGGGCTCATTGTAGCTCACAGACAAACACAGAAAGCATCTACGCTTGTTTGGGTTTGGCGACAGAAGACATGTTTTCTTAGTTGTGTGAAGCGTTAAGTGGATAATATGCTGCACAGGAAGACCTACCATGTACAGGTTAGAGATTACAACTTACTGGTCACTAGGAAGGGTTTCTGTCCCGTACTGAACGTGTCTATGTATTCTTCTGTCTTGTACTGTTCGTCTGTCTCAGAGCTGGAGAAAGACAGCTTCAGACGTAGTGCTCACTTGAATGAACCACGGTCAGAAATGGTCCATTTAATACCGTAGGCTTTGTTGTTGCTGTACACTGAGTGGACAGAATATTAAGTACACCTGCTCATTCCATGACATAGACTGACCAGGTGAAAGCTATGATCCATTATTGATGTCACTTGTTAAATCCACTTCAATCCGTGTAGATGAAGAGGAGGAGACAGGTTAAAAAATGATTTTTAAGCCTTGAGACAATTGAGACATGCATTGTGTATGTATGCCATTCAGAGGGTGAAGGGGCAAGACAAAAGATTTAAGTGACTTTGAACGGGGTATAGTAGTAGGTGCCAGTCACACCGGTTAGAGAGTGTCAAGAACTGCAACGCTGCTGGGTTTTTCACACTCAACAGTTTCCCACGTGTATCAAGAATGGTCCACCACCCAAAGAACATCCAGCCAACTTGACACAACTGTGGGAAGCATAGGAGTCAACATGGGCCAGCATCCCTGTGGAACGCTTTCCACAACTTGTAGAGTCCATGCCCCTGTTCTTTTTAATTTTTAATTTAAATTCAATTTAAATTCAAATAACTTAATGTTTTCCTGTGAGGAAACTTGTTGTGTGGTTTTGGTACGTGCATTAAGTCAATGAGGCACATGGGGTTGCTAAGGAGATTCTATGAATGGTTGTTATGTAGTCTTCTATTCTGTGATGTCGTTCTGCCCTCTCTGAGATCAAACCTCACAGCCACATGACTCTTAGACCTGTAGCATCTGATGATGACAGTCAGAGGAAAGGAATGGACTAATTAGGATCTTTATAGAACATTAGATTGAGAGTACACTCTTACAAAAAAGGTTCCAAAAGGGTTCTTAAGGTGTCCCCATAGGAGAACCCTTTTTGGTTCCAGATAGAACCATTTTGGTTCCATCTAGAACCCATATCCACGGAGGGTTCTACCTGGAACCAAAAGGGTTCTTCAAAGGGTTCTCCTATGGGGACAGCCGAAGAACCCTTTTAGGTTCTAGATTGCACCTTTTTTCTAAGAGTGTATGGTGAGGTGGGAAGCTTTGGTAATATGTATGTACCCAGCTAGTGGAGAATGTACTCAGGTAATACCTGGAAAACCTGTCTCTTTTACCTGCAGGACATTGATGACAATAATGAGAAAGTAATGGATTCATTAGGATCATTCTAGAATATTAGGCTGAGAGAGTGGCTGCTCTGTTTGGACATATCCGTCATTGTTATAATATGTAGTCATCTAATGGTTCCTTCTATAGGAGGACATATATCATTATTATAATATATACATATATCATTATTATAATATATAGATATTCATCTAATGGTTCCTTCTATAGGAGGACATATATCATTATTATAATATATAGATATTCATCTAATGGTTCCTTCTATTGGAGGACATATATCATTATTATAATATATAGATATTCATCTAATGGTTCCTTCTATAGGAGGACATATATCATTATTATAATATATAGATATTCATCTAATGGTTCCTTCTATTGGAGGACATATATCATTATTATAATATATAGATATTCATCTAATGGTTCCTTCTATTGGAGGACATATATCATTATTATAATATATAGATATTCATCTAATGGTTCCTTCTATAGGAGGACATATCTATCATTATTATAATATGTAGTCATCTAATGGTTCCTTCTATAGGAGGACATATATCATTATTATAATATATAGATATTCATCTAATGGTTCCTTCTATTGGAGGACATATATCATTATTATAATATATAGATATTCATCTAATGGTTCCTTCTATAGGAGGACATATCTATCATTATTATAATATATAGATATTCATCTAATGGTTCCTTCTATTGGAGGACATATCATTATTATAATATATAGATATTCATCTAATGGTTCCTTCTATAGGAGGACATATATCATTATTATAATATATAGATATTCATCTAATGGTTCCTTCTATTGGAGGACATATCTATCATTATTATAATATATAGATATTAATCTAATGGTTCCTTCTATAGGAGGACATATCATTGTTATAATATATAGATATTAATCTAATGGTTCCTTCTATTGGAGGACATATATCATTATTATAATATATAGATATTAATCTAATGGTTCCTTCTATAGGAGGACATATCATTATTATAATATATAGATATTCATCTAATGGTTCCTTCTATTGGAGGACATATATCATTATTATAATATATAGATATTAATCTAATGGTTCCTTCTATTGGAGGACATATATCATTATTATAATATATAGATATTCATCTAATGGTTCCTTCTATTGGAGGACATATATCATTATTATAATATATAGATATTCATCTAATGGTTCCTTCTATAGGAGGACATATCATTATTATAATATATAGATATTCATCTAATGGTTCCTTCTATAGGAGGACATATCATTATTATAATATATAGATATTCATCTAATGGTTCCTAGGCTTTAATAGGACTAATAATACATTAACAAAATGCATCGAATTCATTCAGAGAGGCATGTACCACAGAACATTCTAATTATTTAGATACCAACTAATGATAGGACGTGTGTGTGTGTGTGTGTGTGTGTGTGTGTGTGTGTGTGTGTGTGTGTGTGTGTGTGTGTGTGTGTGTGTGTGTGTGTGTGTGTGTGTGTGTGTGTGTGTGTGTGTGTGTGTGTGTGTGTGTGTGTGTGTAGGACCTTCAGGGGGAGATAGATGGCCACACAGAACTGTACCACTCTCTGGATGAGAATGGTCAGCGTATCGTGACCTCTCTGACCGGCTCAGACGATGCCGTACTCCTACAGAGCCGACTGGACAACATGGGCCAGCGCTGGGACGAGCTCCGTAGCAAAACCATGAGTATGAGGTAGACACCAGGCCAGCTCCCTTTCTCATGCCTGCCTCCATGTGTTCATTCATGGTGACAAAAGGGTGCAGGTTTTCACTCCATCCCTGTTGTTACACACCTGATTCAGATAATCAAGGTCCGGGATGAGCACCTAATTAGTACAGGTGTGTTAGACTGAGTAGGGTTGGAGCAAACGCCTGCAGGACCTTTCTTCACCAGGAGGGAGGGTTGAGCATCCCCGGATCAACAGTCCAGTTTAGATAGTAATATCTATGATCCAGTCTAGTTTAGATAGGAATATCTTTGATCCAGTCCAGTTTAGATAGGAATATCTATGATCCAGTCTAGTTTAGATAGGAATATCTATGATCCAGTCCAGTTTAGATAGGAATATCTACGATCCAGTCTAGTTTAGATAGGAATATATACGATCCAGTCCAGTTTAGATAGGAATATCTACGATCCAGTCCAGTTTAGATGGGAATATCTATAATCCAGTCTTATATCTATGCTTCTATGTGTATGTTGTAGATCTCACCTGGAAGGGGAAATGGCTCCATGGAAGCGGATACACATGACCCTTCAGGAGCTGATAGCCTGGCTGCAGATGAAGACTGACCTGCTGGAGCAGGAACCACCAGTAGGGGGCGACGTCCCTGCTGTGCAACAACAGCTGAACACACACAGGGTGAGAGCGGAAGACTGGCTGGATGGGTGGTTAGCTGGTTGGTTGGTTAGCTGGTTGGTTGGTTAGCTGGTTCGTTGGGTGGGTGGGTGGGTGGTTAGCTGGTTCGTTGGGTGGGTGGGTGGGTGGTTGGTTGGGTGATCCACTAGTTGGTTGGTTCATAGATTCATTGATGCGTCAGAAATCATAAGCAGATGTTATGGTTTATATGTGGGTTATATCTGGTTTATAACTGGTTTATATCTGGTTTATAACTGGTTTATATCTGGTTTATATCTAGTTTATAACTGGTTTGTAACTGGTTTATATCGGTTTATAACTGGTTTATATCTGGTTTATAACTGGTTTATAACTGGTTTATATCTGTTTATAACCGGTTTATAACTGGTTTAGATCTGTTTATAACCAGTTTACAACTGGTTTATAACTGGTTTATATCTGGTTTATAACTGGTTTATAACTGGTTTATAACTGGTTTATATCTGGTTTATAACTGGTTTATATCTGGTTTATAACTGGTTTATATCTGGTTTAAATCTGGTTTATATCTGGTTTATAACTGGTTTATAACTGGTTTATATCTCGTTTATATCTGGTTTTTAACTGGTTTATATCTGGTTTATATCTGCTTTATATCTGCTTTATAACTGGTTTATATCTGTTTATAACCGGTTTATAACTGGTTTATAACTGGTTTATATCTGGTTTATAACTGGTTTATATCTGGTTTATAACTGGTTTATAACTGGTTTATATCTGTTTATAACCGGTTTATAACTGGTTTATAACTGGTTTAGATCTGTTTATAACCAGTTTACAACTGGTTTATAACTGGTTTATAACTGGTTTATATCTGGTTTATAACTGGTTTATAACTGGTTTATAACTGGTTTATATCTGGTTTATAACTGGTTTATATCTGGTTTATAACGGGTTTATATCTGGTTTATAACTGGTTTATATCTGGTTAAAATCTGGTTTATATCTGGTTTATAACTGTTTATAACCGGTTTATAACTGTTTTATAAGTGGTTTATATCTCGTTTATATCTGTTTTTTAACTGGTTTATATCTGGTTTATATCTGCTTTATATCTGCTTTATAACTGGTTTATATCTGTTTATAACCGGTTTATAACTGGTTTATATCTCGTTTATAATTGGTTTATAACTGGTTTATATCTGGTTTAAATCTGGTTTATATCTGGTTTATAACTGGTTTATATCTGTTTATAACCGGTTTATAACTGTTTTATAACTGGTTTATATCTTGTTTATATCTGGTTTTTAACTGGTTTATATCTGCTTTATAACTGGTTTATATCTGTTTATAACTGGTTTATATCTCGTTTATAATTGGTTTATAACTAGTTTATATATGTTTATATCTGATTTATAGCTGGTTTCTAGCTGGTATATAACTGGTTTATAACAGCATAAGTTGTTCAGTGAGCAGAGCAGATGAGCCACACTGCAAGTTCACTGCATTATGGAGATGTTAGGAATACACAATATTGGAATGTTTCTGTAATATATCATCATACTCCTAATGAGGACATCATGCATCATTAAGAACTGATGACAATCACTGCAACATCATTAAGAACTGATGACAGTACTCTGCAACATCATTAAGAACTGATGACAATCACTGCAACATCATTAAGAACTGATGACATTCTGTAACATCATTAAGAACTGATGACAATCACTGCAACATCATTAAGAACTGATGACAGTACTCTGCAACATCATTAAGAACTGATGACAGTACTCTGTAACATCATTAAGAACTGATGACAGTACTCTGTAACATCATTAAGAACTGATGACAGTACTCTGTAACATAATTAAGAACTGATGACAGTACTCTGTAACATAATTAAGAACTGATGACAATGTGTAACATCATTAAGAACTGATGACAGTACTCTGTAACATCATTAAGAACTGATGACAGTACTCTGTAACATCATTAAGAACTGATGACAGTACTCTGTAACATCATTAAGAACTGATGACAGTACTCTGCAACATCATTAAGAACTGATGACAGTACTCTGCAACATCATTAAGAACTGATGACAGTACTCTGTAACATCATTAAGAACTGATGACAGTACTCTGTAACATCATTAAGAACTGATGACAGTACTCTGTAACATCATTAAGAACTGATGACAGTACTCTGCAACATCATTAAGAACTGATGACAGTACTCTGTAACATCATTGCGAACTGATGACAGTCTCTGTAACATCATTGCGAACTGATGACAGTACTCTGCAACATCATTAAGAACTGATGACAGTACTCTGTAACATCATTAAGAACTGATGACAGTACTCTGCAACATCATTAAGAACTGATGACAGTACTCTGTAACATCATTAAGAACTGATGACAGTACTCTGTAACATCATTAAGAACTGATGACAGTACTCTGTAACATCATTAAGAACCGATGACAGTACTCTGTAACATCATTAAGAACTGATGACAGTACTCTGTAACATCATTAAGAACTGATGACAGTACTCTGTAACATCATTAAGAACTGATGACAGTACGCTGTAACATCATTAAGAACTGATGACAGTACTCTGTAACATCATTAAGAACTGATGACAGTACTCTGTAACATCATTAAGAACTGATGACAGTACTCTGTAACATCATTAAGAACTGATGACAGTACTCTGTAACATCATTAAGAACTGATGACAGTACGCTGTAACATCATTAAGAACTGATGACAGTACTCTGTAACATCATTAAGAACTGATGACAGTACTCTGTAACATCATTAAGAACTGATGACAGTACTCTGTAACATCATTAAGAACTGATGACAGTACTCTGCAACATCATTAAGAACTGATGACAGTACTCTGTAACATCATTAAGAACTGATGACAGTACTCTGTAACATCATTAAGAACTGATGACAGTACTCTGTAACATCATTAAGAACTGATGACAGTACTCTGTAACATCATTAAGAACTGATGACAGTACTCTGTAACATCATTAAGAACTGATGACAGTACTCTGTAACATCATTAAGAACTGATGACAGTACTCTGTAACATCATTAAGAACTGATGACAGTACTCTGTAACATCATTAAGAACTGATGACAGTACTCTGTAACATCATTAAGAACTGATGACAGTACTCTGTAACATCATTAAGAACTGATGACAGTACTCTGTAACATCATTAAGAACTGATGACAGTACGCTGTAACATCATTAAGAACTGATGACAGTACTCTGTAACATCATTAAGAACTGATGACAGTACTCTGCAACATCATTAAGAACTGATGACAGTACTCTGTAACATCATTGCGAACTGATGACAGTCTCTGTAACATCATTGCGAACTGATGACAGTACTCTGCAACATCATTAAGAACTGATGACAGTACTCTGTAACATCATTAAGAACTGATGACAGTACTCTGCAACATCATTAAGAACTGATGACAGTACTCTATAACATCATTAAGAACTGATGACAGTACTCTGTAACATCATTAAGAACTGATGACAGTACTCTGTAACATCATTAAGAACTGATGACAGTACTCTGCAACATCATTAAGAACTGATGACAGTACTCTGTAACATCATTAAGAACTGATGACAATCACTGCAACATCATTAAGAACTGATGACAGTACTCTGCAACATCATTAAGAACTGATGACAGTACTCTGTAACATCATTAAGCACTGATGACAGTACTCTGTAACATCATTAAGACCTGATGACAGTACTCTGTAACATCATTAAGAACTGATGACAGTGCTCTGTAACATAATTAAGAACTGATGACAGTACTCTGTAACATAATTAAGAACTAATGACAATGTGTAACATCATTAAGAACTGATGACAGTACTCTGTAACATCATTAAGAACTGATGACAGTACTCTGCAACATCATTAAGAACTGATGACAGTACTCTGCAACATCATTAAGAACTGATGACAGTACTCTGTAACATCATTAAGAACTGATGACAGTACTCTGTAACATCATTAAGAACTGATGACAGTACTCTGTAACATCATTAAGAACTGATGACAGTACTCTGTAACATCATTAAGAACTGATGACAGTACGCTGTAACATCATTAAGAACTGATGACAGTACTCTGTAACATCATTAAGAACTGATGACAGTACTCTGCAACATCATTAAGAACTGATGACAGTACTCTGTAACATCATTGCGAACTGATGACAGTCTCTGCAACATCATTGCGAACTGATGACAGTACTCTGCAACATCATTAAGAACTGATGACAGTACTCTGTAACATCATTAAGAACTGATGACAGTACTCTGCAACATCATTAAGAACTGATGACAGTACTCTGTAACATCATTAAGAACTGATGACAGTACTCTGTAACATCATTAAGAACTGATGACCGTACTATGTAACATCATTAAGAACTGATGACAGTACTCTGTAACATCATTAAGAACTGATGACAGTACTCTGTAACATCATTAAGAACTGATGACAGTACTCTGTAACATCATTAAGAACTGATGACAGTACGCTGTAACATCATTAAGAACTGATGACAGTACTCTGTAACATCATTAAGAACTGATGACAGTACTCTGCAACATCATTAAGAACTGATGACAGTACTCTGTAACATCATTGCGAACTGATGACCGTCTCTGTAACATCATTGCGAACTGATGACAGTACTCTGCAACATCATTAAGAACTGATGACAGTACTCTGTAACATCATTAAGAACTGATGACAGTACTCTGCAACATCATTAAGAACTGATGACAGTACTCTGTAACATCATTAAGAACTGATGACAGTACTCTGTAACATCATTAAGAACTGATGACAGTACTCTGTAACATCATTAAGAACTGATGACAGTACTCTGTAACATCATTAAGAACTGATGACAGTACTCTGTAACATCATTAAGAACTGATGACAGTACTCTGTAACATCATTAAGAACTGATGACAGTACTCTGTAACATCATTAAGAACTGATGACAGTACTCTGTAACATCATTAAGAACTGATGACAGTACTCTGTAACATCATTAAGAACTGATGACAGTACTCTGTAACATCATTAAGAACTGATGACAGTACTCTGCAACATCATTAAGAACTGATGACAGTACTCTGTAACATCATTAAGAACTGATGACAGTACTCTGTAACATCATTAAGAACTGATGACAGTACTCTGCAACATCATTAAGAACTGATGACAGTACTCTGCAACATCATTAAGAACTGATGACAGTACTCTGTAACATCATTAAGAACTGATGACAGTACTCTGTAACATCATTAAGAACTGATGACAGTACTCTGTAACATCATTAAGAACTGATGACAGTACTCTGTAACATCATTAAGAACTGATGACAGTACTCTGTAACATCATTAAGAACTGATGACAGTACTCTGTAACATCATTAAGAACTGATGACAGTAATCTGCAACATCATTAAGAACTGATGACAGTACTCTGCAACATCATTAAGAACTGATGACAGTACTCTGTAACATCATTGCGAACTGATGACAGTCTCTGTAACATCATTAAGAACTGATGACAGTACTCTGCAAAATCATTAAGAACTGATGACAGTACTCTGTAACATCATTAAGAACTGATGACAGTACTCTGCAACATCATTAAGAACTGATGACAGTACTCTGTAACATCATTAAGAACTGATGACAGTACTCTGTAACATCATTAAGAACTGATGACAGTACTCTGTAACATCATTAAGAACTGATGACAGTACTCTGTAACATCATTAAGAACTGATGACAATACTCTGTAACATCATTAAGAACTGATGACAGTACTCTGTAACATCATTAAGAACTGATGACAGTACTCTGTAACATCATTAAGAACTGATGACAGTACTCTGTAACATCATTAAGAACTGATGACAGTACTCTGTAACATCATTAAGAACTGATGACAGTACTCTGTAACATCATTAAGAACTGATGACAGTACTCTGTAACATCATTAAGCACTGAATGTAAAGAATGAATGAGATGTCCATCTAGTCTGCAGCCAGGTCTGCTGAGTATGTGGTCCGTCCAATTATAGTGACTAATATAGTGATATACTCTTGTTGACTGGGCTTTGTTTCATGTGTTGTTGTGATGCTGGCGTTGTCATGGAGCCTGTGCTTTTTTTGTGTTTTTGCAAGACAGCCTGTGTTTTTGCACTAACTGTCTTGCACTGATTCTATGCAGACATACTGGACTCTACCCACACACACACACACACACACACACACACACACACACACACACACACACACACACACACACACACACACACACACACACACACACACACACACACATACTGTAACATGGACACAGACACATACAGCATGTTATTGTTATTCGTCATTTCCTGTGTATTTATTCCTCGTCACTATTTCCATTTTGTATCTTAATCTTTAACTCTGCATTGTTGGAAAAGGACCCGTAAGTAAGACTTTTCACTGTTAGTCTACTGTTCTTTACGAAACATGTGATAGATAACATTTGATTTTGTGTGTTACAGAGCTTCAGGAGAGATGTGAGGGCCAAGGGCCCGGTGGTTAACGGGGCTCTGGACCAGGTTCAGATCTTCCTCTCTGAGCTGCCTGCTGAGAGGGAGCCACAGCTTCTTCAGAGAGGTGAGTGGGACACACTGTTAGCCCGCTGAACTAAAGCCTAGGTATTAATTCATGGACTTAACGCCAGTCTAAAGCAAGGTTACTCATCACACACTGATAAACACAACCAGATACACTCATCATGCTCACGGACACCAACACTCATTTTTACCTACTTATAATACACATGCGCATTAATGCTCATGTAACTGACAAGATACAGTTCCGAGAAAACCTATTTGCCCCCTTTCTAATTTTCCCTACTTTTGCATATTTTTGATATTGAATGTTATCAGATCTTCAACCAAAACCTGATATTAGATAAAGGGAACCTGAGTGAACAAATAACACAACAATTAATTAATTTCTTTCATAAACAATTTTATGCAACACCTACTGCCCCCTGTGTGAAAAAGTAATTGCCCCTTTACACTCAATAACTGGTTGTGCCACCTTTATGTAACAGTATAACTTTAGTCCGTCCCCTCGCCCCGACCCGGGCGCGAACCAGGGACCCTCTGCACACATCAACAACAGTCACCCACGAAGCATCGTTACCCATCGCTCCACAAAAGCCGCGGCCCTTGCAGAGCACGGGGAACCATTACTTCAAGGTCTCAAAGCGAGTGACGTCACCGATTGAAACGCTATTAGCGCGCACCACCGCTAACTAGATAGCCATTTCACATCGGTTACACTTAGCTGCAATGACTCCAACCAAACACTTCCTGTAGTTGTTGATCAGTCTCTTACATCGCTATGGGGATGCTTTTCTGCCTCATGACCTGGACAACTTGCCTTAATAGAAGGAACCGTGAATTCTGCTCTGTATCAGAGAATTCTACAGGAGAATGTCAGGCCATCCGTCTGTGAGCTGAAGCTGAAGCACAGCTGAGTCATGCAGAAAGAGAATGATCCCAAACACACAATCAAGTCTACATGAAAATCACTAAAAAACAACACATTTGAAGTTTTGGAAAGGCCTCGTCAAAGTGCAGACCTAATCCCAATTGAGATGTTGTGGCAGGACTTGAAATGAGCTGTTCATGCTGGAAAACCCACAAATGTAGCTGAGTTACAGCAGTTCTGCATGTAAGAGTGGGCCAACATTCCTCCACAGCGACGTGAGAGACTGATCAACAACTACAGGAAGCATGTGGTATCCAGTCATTGCAGATAAAGGTGACACAACCAGTTATTGAGTGTAAAAGGACAATTACTTTTTCACACAGGGGGCAGTAGGTGTTTTCTGTTATTTGTAGACTCAGGTTCCCTTTATCTAATATCAGGTTTTGGTTGAAGAGCTGATAACATTCAATATCAAAAATTTGCAAAAATAGAGAAAATCAGAGATGAGGCAAATACGTTTTCATAGCCCTGTATCTCAGTTGACTGACATGTTTCCCTGAGTGTGCAGAACTGTACCATCCATCATCTGATTATGACTAAGTTCATAACATCAGCTGACTTGACAGCCAGTTCAGGCTCTGTAATTGGCTCACGGGGTTCTGTTTATAAAACAGAGGAACAGTAAGCCAAGGAGTTCTATTCCACTACTATTTTGGTGGTCTAAGATCTGCATTTTTCAATAAAAGGTGTAGAAATGAGAAGACACCATGCCCTGCAGTTTCACTTGTGTTCCTTCCTGAACAGCCGGCTCCCGTTTGTTCCCTAACATGCTGCGTGTGACCTCTTTACCATAGCAACTGCCTGGCAACCCGTAGTGAGGGAAACTCTTAAACTCTTGCTGCTTATTCAATTCAATGGGCTCCAATGTGTTTTCCTCAGGTGTGGGATTATTTTTTGCAAAACCATGAGCCCTATGGTCTAAGTCATGTTTGAGCCTATATGTGATGAGGTTGGAAAGGATTTAGGGCTGATCAAGGAAATAAAGCAACCAAATAACTTTCAAGGAGTAATAATCCAGAGTTTGAATTTCAATTTTATAAGTAGTTTATGATCTTAGTATAAATTAGGATTGTTGTGTCAGGTCATTATACGATCCGATAACTCCTTAATTTCTATCAAACCTGGTCATTCCCTGAGGGGACACAAAATGAATCAAACAATTTCTTTCTGTCCTGTCAGACATCAGTCCAGAGGAGCGTGCCCAGAACGTGGGGCGTGTCCTGCGAAAGGAGGCGGAGGATGTGGCGTCCGGGTGGGAGGGGCTTAACGAGGAGGCTGCTGATTGGCAGAGGAGGCTGGAGCTGGCTCTGGATAGGCTGTTGGAGCTTCAGAAGGCCCAGGACCAGCTGGAGCTGAGGCTGAGCCAGGCTGAGATGGTGAAGGAGGCCTGGGAGCCTGTAGGAGACCTGCTCATAGACTCACTACCTGAACACATCGACAGGGTCAAGGTGAGAGACACATGCACCCTAACTTAACAGATAGAGAGATTCAAGGTGAGATTGGATACAGATTTTATTATTCTTTATTTTTCATTTGGGTCCCCATTAGCTGATGCATTAAAGGGATACTTTGAGATTTTGGCAATGAGGCCCTTTATCTACTTCAATAGGAAGTTAGAGGTAGTTTTGCGAGCCAATGCTAATTAGCATTAGCACAATGACTGGAAGTCTATGGGTATCTGCTAGCATGCAAGCAGATACCCATAGACTATCCGGTCATTGCGCTAACGCTAGTTAGAAATTGCGCTAGTGGTACTTAGTAAATGCCTTCAAACCGCACGCAGAGACGCATCTGACTCTGGCAAAGTACTGTAGATAAACGGCCTCATTGCCAAAATCCACTAGTCTTCCTGAGGTCAAATGTACACATCTCTCTCTAGCTGATGTCTTAGTGACCACTAGTCTTCCTGAGGTCAAATGTACACATCTCTCTCCAGCTGATGTCTTAGTGACCACTAGTCTTCCTGAGGTCAAATGTACACATCTCTCTCTAGCTGATGTCTTAGTGACCACTAGTCTTCCTGAGGTCAAATGTACACATCTCTCTCCAGCTGATGTCTTAGTGACCACTAGTCTTTCTGAGGTCAAATGTACACATCTCTCTCTAGCTGATGTCTTAGTGACCACTAGTCTTCCTGAGGTCAAATGTACACATCTCTCTCCAGCTGATGTCTTAGTGACCACTAGTCTTTCTGAGGTCAAATGTACACATCTCTCTCTAGCTGATGTCTTAGTGACCACTAGTCTTCCTGAGGTCAAATGTACACATCTCTCTCCAGCTGATGTCTTAGTGACCACTAGTCTTCCTGAGGTCAAATGTACACATCTCTCTCTAGCTGATGAAAGTGTAGAAGGGGTACAGTGTGTGTTCTCTAGGGAGTGTATGAAGGTACAGTAATTGGTCCGCCACTCCATCTTCAATGTGAGTGTGTGTGTGTGTGTGTGTGTGTGTGTGTGTGTGTGTGTGTGTGTGTGTGTGTGTGTGTGTGTGTGTGTGTGTGTGTGTGTGTGTGTGTGTGTGTGTGTGTGTGTGTGTGTGTGTGTGTGTGTGTGTGTGTGTGTGTTCGCTGCAGGCGTTCCAGGCAGAGATAGCTCCTATCAAAGACGATGTGAGTCACGTCAACAACCTGGCCTCTACCTTCGGGCCTCCGGACCTCGTCCTCTCACGACCCAACCTGGACAGACTGGATGACCTCAACACACGCTGGAGGATGCTTCAGGTAAACACACACACTTCTCTATGAAACACCCTGACTGAGTTCCCAAGCTTCATGCTTGATATTGAATAAATGTACTTTGTGACCTCATTAAAAATGACCTCCAGGAGCGTCCGTCCCATCATCAGGTTGTCAGGTTGTCCGGAGTCTAACACAGAGACAGTGAGGTCAGGTTGTCCTGAGTCTAACACAGAGACAGTGAGGTCAGGTTGTCCTGAGTCTAACACAGAGACAGTGAGGTCAGGTTGTCCTGAGTCTAACACAGAGACAGTGAGGTCAGGTTGTCCTGAGTCTAACACAGAGACAGTGAGGTCAGGTTGTCCTGAGTCTAACACAGAGACAGTGAGGTCAGGTTGTCCTGAGTCTAACACAGAGACAGTGAGGTCAGGTTGTCCTGTGTCTAACACAGAGACAGTGAGGTCAGGTTGTCCTGTGTCTAACACAGAGACAGGGAGGTCAGGTTGTCCTGAGTCTAACACAGAGACAGTGAGGTCAGGTTGTCCTGAGTCTAACACAGAGACAGTGAGGTCAGGTTGTCCTGTGTCTAACACAGAGACAGGGAGGTCAGGTTGTCCTGAGTCTAACACAGAGACAGTGAGGTCAGGTTGTCCTGAGTCTAACACAGAGACAGTGAGGTCAGGTTGTCCTGTGTCTAACACAGAGACAGTGAGGTCAGGTTGTCCTGAGTCTAACACAGAGACAGTGAGGTCAGGTTGTCCTGTGTCTAACACAGAGACAGTGAGGTCAGGTTGTCCTGAGTCTAACACAGAGACAGTGAGGTCAGGTTGTCCTGTGTCTAACACAGAGACAGGGAGGTCAGGTTGTCCTGAGTCTAACACAGAGACAGTGAGGTCAGGTTGTCCTGTGTCTAACACAGAGACAGGGAGGTCAGGTTGTCCTGAGTCTAACACAGAGACAGTGAGGTCAGGTTGTCCTGAGTCTAACATAGAGACAGTGAGGTCAGGTTGTCCTGAATCTAAAACAGAGACAGTGAGACTCCTCTATCCCTCCCTCCCTCCCTGAGACTCCTCTATCCCTCCCTCCCTCCCTGAGACCCCTCTATCCCTCCCTCCCTCCCTCCCTCCCTGAGACTCCTCTATCCCTGCCTCCCTCCCTCCCTCCCTGAGACTCCTCTATCCCTGCCTCCCTCCCTCCCTGAGACTCCTCTATCCCTCCCTCCCTCCCTGAGACTCCTCTATCCCTCCCTCCCTCCCTCCCTGAGACTCCTCTATCCCTCCCTCCCTCCCTCCCTGAGACTCCTCTATCCCTGCCTCCCTCCCTCCCTGAGATCCCTTTATCCCTCCCTCCCTCCCTGAGACTCCTCTATCCCTCCCTCCCTCCCTGAGACTCCTCTATCCCTGCCTCCCTCCCTCCCTGAGATCCCTTTATCCCTCCCTCCCTCCCTGAGACTCCTCTATCCCTCCCTCCCTCCCTCCCTGAGACTCCTCTATCCCTCCCTCCCTGAGACTCCTCTATCCCTCCCTCCCTCCCTCCCTCCCTCCCTGAGACTCCTCTATCCCTCCCTCCCTCCCTCCCTGAGACTCCTCTATCCCTGCCTCCCTCCCTCCCTCCCTCCCTCCCTGAGACTCCTCTATCCCTGCCTCCCTCCCTCCCTGAGACTCCTCTATCCCTCCCTCCCTCCCTGAGACTCCTCTATCCCTCCCTCCCTCCCTGAGACTCCTCTATCCCTCCCTCCCTCCCTCCCTCCCTGAGACTCCTCTATCCCTCCCTCCCTCCCT
>NC_092095.1:69196354-69201354 GCF_045679555.1 Salvelinus alpinus
CATACTGTAACATGGACACAGACACATACAGCATGTTATTGTTATTCGTCATTTCCTGTGTATTTATTCCTCGTCACTATTTCCATTTTGTATCTTAATCTTTAACTCTGCATTGTTGGAAAAGGACCCGTAAGTAAGACTTTTCACTGTTAGTCTACTGTTCTTTACGAAACATGTGATAGATAACATTTGATTTTGTGTGTTACAGAGCTTCAGGAGAGATGTGAGGGCCAAGGGCCCGGTGGTTAACGGGGCTCTGGACCAGGTTCAGATCTTCCTCTCTGAGCTGCCTGCTGAGAGGGAGCCACAGCTTCTTCAGAGAGGTGAGTGGGACACACTGTTAGCCCGCTGAACTAAAGCCTAGGTATTAATTCATGGACTTAACGCCAGTCTAAAGCAAGGTTACTCATCACACACTGATAAACACAACCAGATACACTCATCATGCTCACGGACACCAACACTCATTTTTACCTACTTATAATACACATGCGCATTAATGCTCATGTAACTGACAAGATACAGTGCCGAGAAAACCTATTTACCCCTTTCTAATTTTCCCTACTTTTGCATATTTTTGATATTGAATGTTATCAGATCTTCAACCAAAACCTAATATTAGATAAAGGGAACCTGAGTGAACAAATAACACAAGAATTCATTAATTTCTTTCATAAACAATTTTATGCAACACCTACTGCCCCCTGTGTGAAAAAGTAATTGCCCCTTTACACTCAATAACTGGTTGTGCCACCTTTATGTAACAGTATAACTTTAGTCCGTCCCCTCGCCCCGACCCGGGCGCGAACCAGGGACCCTCTGCACACATCAACAACAGTCACCCACGAAGCATCGTTACCCATCGCTCCACAAAAGCCGCGGCCCTTGCAGAGCACGGGGAACCACTACTTCAAGGTCTCAAAGCGAGTGACGTCACCGATTGAAACGCTATTAGCGCGCACCACCGCTAACTAGATAGCCATTTCACATCGGTTACACTTAGCTGCAATGACTCCAACCAAACACTTCCTGTAGTTGTTGATCAGTCTCTTACATCGCTATGGGGATGCTTTTCTGCCTCATGACCTGGACAACTTGCCTTAATAGAAGGAACCGTGAATTCTGCTCTGTATCAGAGAATTCTACAGGAGAATGTCAGGCCATCCGTCTGTGAGCTGAAGCTGAAGCACAGCTGAGTCATGCAGAAAGAGAATGATCCCAAACACACAATCAAGTCTACATGAAAATCACTAAAAAACAACACATTTGAAGTTTTGGAAAGGCCTCGTCAAAGTGCAGACCTAATCCCAATTGAGATGTTGTGGCAGGACTTGAAATGAGCTGTTCATGCTGGAAAACCCACAAATGTAGCTGAGTTACAGCAGTTCTGCATGTAAGAGTGGGCCAACATTCCTCCACAGCGACGTGAGAGACTGATCAACAACTACAGGAAGCATGTGGTATCCAGTCATTGCAGATAAAGGTGACACAACCAGTTATTGAGTGTAAAAGGACAATTACTTTTTCACACAAGGGAATTGGGTGTTTTCTGTTATTTGTAGACTCAGGTTCCCTTTATCTAATATCAGGTTTTGGTTGAAGAGCTGATAACATTCAATATCAAAAATTTGCAAAAATAGAGAAAATCAGAGATGAGGCAAATACGTTTTCACAGCCCTGTATCTCAGTTGACTGACATGTTTCCCTGAGTGTGCAGAACTGTACCATCCATCATCTGATTATGACTAAGTTCATAACATCAGCTGACTTGACAGCCAGTTCAGGCTCTGTAATTGGCTCACGGGGTTCTGTTTATAAAACAGAGGAACAGTAAGCCAAGGAGTTCTATTCCACTACTATTTTGGTGGTCTAAGATCTGCATTTTTCAATAAAAGGTGTAGAAATGAGAAGACACCATGCCCTGCAGTTTCACTTGTGTTCCTTCCTGAACAGCCGGCTCCCGTTTGTTCCCTAACATGCTGCGTGTGACCTCTTTACCATAGCAACTGCCTGGCAACCCGTAGTGAGGGAAACTCTTAAACTCTTGCTGCTTATTCAATTCAATGGGCTCCAATGTGTTTTCCTCAGGTGTGGGATTATTTTTTGCAAAACCATGAGCCCTATGGTCTAAGTCATGTTTGAGCCTATATGTGATGAGGTTGGAAAGGATTTAGGGCTGATCAAGGAAATAAAGCAACCAAATAACTTTCAAGGAGTAATAATCCAGAGTTTGAATTTCAATTTTATAAGTAGTTTATGATCTTAGTATAAATTAGGATTGTTGTGTCAGGTCATTATACGATCCGATAACTCCTTAATTTCTATCAAACCTGGTCATTCCCTGAGGGGACACAAAATGAATCAAACAATTTCTTTCTGTCCTGTCAGACATCAGTCCAGAGGAGCGTGCCCAGAACGTGGGGCGTGTCCTGCGAAAGGAGGCGGAGGATGTGGCGTCCGGGTGGGAGGGGCTTAACGAGGAGGCTGCTGATTGGCAGAGGAGGCTGGAGCTGGCTCTGGATAGGCTGTTGGAGCTTCAGAAGGCCCAGGACCAGCTGGAGCTGAGGCTGAGCCAGGCTGAGATGGTGAAGGAGGCCTGGGAGCCTGTAGGAGACCTGCTCATAGACTCACTACCTGAACACATCGACAGGGTCAAGGTGAGAGACACATGCACCCTAACTTAACAGATAGAGAGATTCAAGGTGAGATTGGATACAGATTTTATTATTCTTTATTTTTCATTTGGGTCCCCATTAGCTGATGCATTAAAGGGATACTTTGAGATTTTGGCAATGAGGCCCTTTATCTACTTCAATAGGAAGTTAGAGGTAGTTTTGCGAGCCAATGCTAATTAGCATTAGCACAATGACTGGAAGTCTATGGGTATCTGCTAGCATGCAAGCAGATACCCATAGACTATCCGGTCATTGCGCTAACGCTAGTTAGAAATTGCGCTAGTGGTACTTAGTAAATGCCTTCAAACCGCACGCAGAGACGCATCTGACTCTGGCAAAGTACTGTAGATAAACGGCCTCATTGCCAAAATCCACTAGTCTTCCTGAGGTCAAATGTACACATCTCTCTCCAGCTGATGTCTTAGTGACCACTAGTCTTCCTGAGGTCAAATGTACACATCTCTCTCCAGCTGATGTCTTAGTGACCACTAGTCTTCCTGAGGTCAAATGTACACATCTCTCTCTAGCTGATGTCTTAGTGACCACTAGTCTTCCTGAGGTCAAATGTACACATCTCTCTCCAGCTGATGTCTTAGTGACCACTAGTCTTTCTGAGGTCAAATGTACACATCTCTCTCTAGCTGATGTCTTAGTGACCACTAGTCTTCCTGAGGTCAAATGTACACATCTCTCTCCAGCTGATGTCTTAGTGACCACTAGTCTTTCTGAGGTCAAATGTACACATCTCTCTCTAGCTGATGTCTTAGTGACCACTAGTCTTCCTGAGGTCAAATGTACACATCTCTCTCCAGCTGATGTCTTAGTGACCACTAGTCTTCCTGAGGTCAAATGTACACATCTCTCTCTAGCTGATGAAAGTGTAGAAGGGGTACAGTGTGTGTTCTCTAGGGAGTGTATGAAGGTACAGTAATTGGTCCGCCACTCCATCTTCAATGTGAGTGTGTGTGTGTGTGTGTGTGTGTGTGTGTGTGTGTGTGTGTGTGTGTGTGTGTGTGTGTGTGTGTGTGTGTGTGTGTGTGTGTGTGTGTGTGTGTGTGTGTGTGTGTGTGTGTGTGTGTGTGTGTGTGTGTGTGTGTTCGCTGCAGGCGTTCCAGGCAGAGATAGCTCCTATCAAAGACGATGTGAGTCACGTCAACAACCTGGCCTCTACCTTCGGGCCTCCGGACCTCGTCCTCTCACGACCCAACCTGGACAGACTGGATGACCTCAACACACGCTGGAGGATGCTTCAGGTAAACACACACACTTCTCTATGAAACACCCTGACTGAGTTCCCAAGCTTCATGCTTGATATTGAATAAATGTACTTTGTGACCTCATTAAAAATGACCTCCAGGAGCGTCCGTCCCATCATCAGGTTGTCAGGTTGTCCGGAGTCTAACACAGAGACAGTGAGGTCAGGTTGTCCTGAGTCTAACACAGAGACAGTGAGGTCAGGTTGTCCTGAGTCTAACACAGAGACAGTGAGGTCAGGTTGTCCTGAGTCTAACACAGAGACAGTGAGGTCAGGTTGTCCTGAGTCTAACACAGAGACAGTGAGGTCAGGTTGTCCTGAGTCTAACACAGAGACAGTGAGGTCAGGTTGTCCTGAGTCTAACACAGAGACAGTGAGGTCAGGTTGTCCTGTGTCTAACACAGAGACAGTGAGGTCAGGTTGTCCTGTGTCTAACACAGAGACAGGGAGGTCAGGTTGTCCTGAGTCTAACACAGAGACAGTGAGGTCAGGTTGTCCTGAGTCTAACACAGAGACAGTGAGGTCAGGTTGTCCTGTGTCTAACACAGAGACAGGGAGGTCAGGTTGTCCTGAGTCTAACACAGAGACAGTGAGGTCAGGTTGTCCTGAGTCTAACACAGAGACAGTGAGGTCAGGTTGTCCTGTGTCTAACACAGAGACAGTGAGGTCAGGTTGTCCTGAGTCTAACACAGAGACAGTGAGGTCAGGTTGTCCTGTGTCTAACACAGAGACAGTGAGGTCAGGTTGTCCTGAGTCTAACACAGAGACAGTGAGGTCAGGTTGTCCTGTGTCTAACACAGAGACAGGGAGGTCAGGTTGTCCTGAGTCTAACACAGAGACAGTGAGGTCAGGTTGTCCTGTGTCTAACACAGAGACAGGGAGGTCAGGTTGTCCTGAGTCTAACACAGAGACAGTGAGGTCAGGTTGTCCTGAGTCTAACATAGAGACAGTGAGGTCAGGTTGTCCTGAATCTAAAACAGAGACAGTGAGACTCCTCTATCCCTCCCTCCCTCCCTGAGACTCCTCTATCCCTCCCTCCCTCCCTGAGACCCCTCTATCCCTCCCTCCCT